>NC_140593.1:981653297-981880713 GCF_964204655.1 Triturus cristatus
GTGGCTTGTCAGTCATTTTATAGAGACTGAAAATAGGTGCAGCTCTAAACATGAAGGGTAGATTTATGCATAATGCAGACTGAAAAACAGCAGAATATATTTATGAAAGAGAAACAATAAAAAAAAATTAAGCAAAAAAAGTAATGAACACTATTACTAATCTCTTCCCAAGTAACTCCATTGATTCCTGCTTGCACATATATGTAGTAGATGGAGTGGATATTCCCCACATTCATTTCATATCCCTTAATTATTTAAAGATTTACTTTTTTTAATCAGAATCCTAATTTCTTTATCAAAGACCTAATTTCTCAAAGTGACAAGGCATAGAAATAATGGATTTAACAATCACAATAATTGCGCGTACATTAAGTGTGATTAATAGCTGCTGTTAAGCAGGTTATTCTAAAAATTGAATAGTCGTATGAGGATTTTAGAATCAAGGCCTTTTGTGCCCCGTTAGTCTAGCTTCATTCAAGTTCATTACTTTCTTACCTCTGTGGGTTCCAAGGCTTTGCTTTACTGCAGGGGCTCACTGCAGGGGCTCTCGGTATGGCTACAGTAAAGACAAAAGAAATTATAATTTAAATGTATAGGTCAAATATGATATTAAAGTGATTTCAAAAGAAATGTTTCTGCAATTACAGTTTCATGAGCAACAGGCAAGGGTATATGTTGACTTTGAAGGAAAAATCCCATCAGAATTAGTTTCTGCAAGTCATGCAAAATGAGAAAACAGAGGTATTTGTAATAATAATGGGTTCTGGCATGTGGGTAGGAAGCAAAATATGTCCCTCGTCTAAATTGTTGAGAAGGTACAATTAATTGAGCAACACAATTTAAACTGTTAACAAATAAAATAATCACGGCTCTGTATGAAATATTAATACACAACAAGAATTTAGCAAAGTTTAATACAGAGATGCTGTAAGTGACTCTTGTAGCTAGACAGAGCTGTTGTGGGAGAGGTTTTATTCGTTTCTACTAGCTCTAACACAAACATCAGGAATTAGTCTTTAGGTCTGAACTCGAGTGTTCATGTCTTTTGCAGTTATGCATTCTTCAGAATGAAAACCCCAAAGCAGGTTCTGACCTGTTTAATGAAGAAAGACTTTGCCTCATTATGGTCACATATTTTTTTGTTTCAGACACAAGTAATTATTTGGCAGAAACTAGTTAATTAATTGGAACAGTGCTGTGAAACACTCAGGGCACAATTCACTAAAACAAGCTAAAAGTATGATTCTCTAGTTATGTCTATGCCTTAATGAATGTATCACTTACCAGAAATTCATGCATTATTCCGAGTCAAGTGCTCTTTGTCCCAGTCATAAAGGTTGAGGAGGCCCTGGCTCCAGCAGCCCCTTTCCTTGTCAGTTCAAGCTTGAAACTAGTCCTACTTCTGTTTCTGTCATCATGTTAAAGATCCCATCCTCCAGCTACCACATCCTCCTTTAACCCCTTCAGTGCCCATGACGAGCTGGACTCGTCATGGGCTGCGGTGGCGCTGTGCCCATGACGAGTCCAGCTCGTCATGAACTCCGCCCGCTAATGCAAAGCGCGGCACTGGGCGGGGAAAGGGGCGGGCATGCAAGGGGTTAAAGAGTAAATATTTAGCACTGTGTTACATGGGAAGGAGGGGAGGAATGCATTCTGGGATTAGTAGGGCTTGGCTCAGAGTAACGAAGATTACCACTTAATATTTAGGGGCTAATTTAGAAGCCCCTTGCACCACCAATAGGTCACCTTTTCACATTTTAAAAGTGACGCACCAGCAGCGCAAGGAGCGTGTAAATAAACCCCTTTGTTCATTACTTCCTCATCAGCCTTACTTGTCCCAGTTATAATGGGTGATGATGTAACAATGTCTCTAAGGCACCAATAGTATTTTCCACAGTTATTTATTTGTCAATTTGTTTATTTTCTGATTTTTTTTTACATGCAGGTTTGTAGATATACAAATCAGAGATTGTGCCAAAATAAACCCTCCTTTCCATGTCAAGAAGGGAAATTCTAAGTTCTCTAAAATTTTCAAAGTGGTCAGAGTAGGCAAGTCATCTGCAAAGCTTAATAATGGTACTTGGTGGTGTTTGAACAGATTGGCTAAGGTGTGTATAAAGTTGTGGGTTGGTGAAAGTAATCTTGAAACTTGAAAAAAAAAATAATGTAGTAAATGTAAAAGAGATATTAGATGATGCTGTTATGGCAGATTCTTTTCCAACAGTAGACGAGGTAATGTACTCAACTTTTAATGTCAAGATAATGTTGAGAAGGTGATTACATGCAGAAAAAACCGTTTCAAATACAAAGGTGGAAGATGTAATAGATGTGTTTATTAGACCCAAGAGAGAAATTATTCAACCTAAAAAGTTTGAGTATTTTGTTTTAGGTTAAATGTATCATTTTCTGCCTTCAGTTCTTGTCATTTTGTCATTTATTGATGTGGTTATTGACATGTGACATGGAAAATTAACGTAGGCAAGAATGTAACTAGCAGAAAACGTTAACGTGAAGAGCTTGTGTTGTGCAATCAACATAATCTTTATACTAAATGTTTTAACAACGCTATTCGTAGTTTAGTGGTTGTTCGTTTAAATGAGATAGAGTTATGTCAATATGCAATGTCTAAACAAATGCATTCATGTGTTAGCTTAAATTGTAGCCCTGAAATGCAAGCCCCTGAAAACTCTTGCTTTAGAATTAATAGTTGAATTTCATGTGCACTGTAGAATCTGTTCTTTCTCGTGTTTCAATGCAGGTGGAAAAGTATTCATTAGACAAAAAGTAATATCTTTGTTTAGGACCTGGTAAAGGAGAAAAGAAGTAACAGTTACATGGCTTGAAGGAGATAAAGACAGAGACAATTTCACATGGGAGAAGGCATGGGAACCAAGTAAGGGTGGGCGTAGTGGGCGTAGTGGGGCTACGTGAAGCAGCGCGTAGTGTGCCCAAATCTACGCACACTACGTGCTCCGCGTAGCCCCACTACGCGCCACCCGCCTCCCGCCCGCCCTCCTTTTAAAACATACCCGAATTGTAAATTAAATAAAAGTAAAGACACTTACCTGAAGCGCGGCGTCTCCGGGGCTCCCTCTTCCTGGTTTCCAACTTCTTCTGACAAATGCGCATGCGCGGACGCCCGCATTTATTTTTTCTTCCCTTTACACTTTCATACTGTGGGCCATTTTGATATCCATTGGACTGCAAAAAGCAGTAGGGCACTTTCAGGCATATTTGCACAGAGGAATGAAAGTGAGAATTAGAATTAATACCAAAGAGGAGGTATGCGAAGATGTCAGAATCCCGAGAGGCATGAGGCAAGGTTGCATTTTAGCTCAATTTTTAAAATGTTTGCATATAAATGACCTCCACCCATTTTTACTCTCTATCAGTTCAGACGTACCTAAAGTTAAGGGCTCTATTTTGCCATCACTACTTTATTCTGCTGACGTTGTGTTGATGGCCAGTACTCCTAATGCATTTTGGCAGTTAGTAAGCAGCTTCATAAATGTTATGGTGCTATTAGACCTGCGCACACATTTTAATAAATCATTCATAATGTCTTGTGGCCCAAAAAAGTATAAACTGGCTACCCTTAAAGACAGTGATTCCTCTCTTCAATGCACAAGCACTTGTTCTTACCCTGGCATGATCTGTTCTGATAGTAGCTCTTGGCAAGCCCACATAGCACATAATGGGAGTAAACCTTCTAGAGCCATAGGCTCACTACTTAGTTTACTTCGCCCCAGGAACTGGGGAGTCTTAGCCCCCTTTCTGAAGATCTTTAAAACACAATGTCTCCCAATTGCCACTTATGGGACTGAAGTATGGGGTATTGATAAATGCCCCCAAATCCAACCGGAAGAGCATAGATTTTGCAGGAAAATTCTGGGGCGCCGATCCCCAGCTTGAACGTTATAAGTCAAGTGAAATGAATATTCCCTATGTCGAGGATTACATCAGCACTCGTCCACTGGTCCTATGGTTAGTAATTTGGAATAGCACGGGGGTAAATCCCACAAGAGACATTATAACAGACTGTCTCGCTTGCGATAAAGGTAGAAATATTCCATGGTTGGCGTATGAAAAAAAGGATTTCAACAATTGTTTGAGAACCCAGATGGCCTTCTACTATCAGTAAAAGACTGTTGCATACTGCCTGGTTTTGAATTCACACATTCTGAGAGACTGAAGAATGAGCTTGATAAATCAAGAGTGGAAGCTTATTTGAACATGAATCGTGATGGGTGTGCCCCCATTGAAAGGTATTTGAAAAGCCTAATGGGGCAGTGGGAGCGCCCTCTGCTGTATTGCTTTAGGGAAGGTATGGTCAAATATTTGTTAAGCTTCCCATTAGGTTTCCAAGCTAACTTAGACTCCCACCTCTGCCCGGGGAACGGGAGGTCGGGTCAATCAATGTTAAATTTTTTTCCGTTTTGGGATTTTTATTCAATGTACACTAAAAGCATTTTAATACCATTAATTAAGAGCATTGTATCACATATTTTAGAAAGGCTTCTGACATCATGCTCCAGCTGAATAATGAGAAATGCATCTTTCATGTTGGACTGTTTCTGAACTGCGGTGAGGGCCCAACAAACAATGGCTGTCTTTTAGTGCTCAGTGTTTGTGGCATTTGATATGGAGACTGCACTGATTTTATTATTGTAAAATGGATATGATCTAGACCACAAGTCTGTTTTAATTATTTTACCTATTTTATGTATGTTTGTACTGCTGGCATGGCTAATTGTGCAACCGAATAAAGATCTGTGAACTGAACTGAACTAACCTTACATAGTTGTCCACAAGTTATCATGTATTGAGAAGTATTAAAGGCATATTCAATTGAGAACCACAGATTTTTCCTGCCCTTTACACTTCCATGCCATGAAAAAGAACCATTAGAGTGTGTCTCTAGAGAAGGTCTAAAACTAATGGACCGAGCCCTTTCAGTTGGTAGCAGAGTAGGATGGTTTGCACATAAAGTAAGGGGAGAATCAAGAACTAATCTAGCTAAGGTGAAACATAGAACCCAAAACCCCAAACTAGAGCTGAATGAAGGAGAGCGGGAGGTGATAGAAACCGGTGAAGACGGACGGAGTTTGATGGTATGGCAAGACCAGCGGCAGAAGGAAGAGTGAGTATTAATAGGGTGTATGTAGCATGATAGATTGCGAAAACGGTTCGATTGTGTGATGTCTTGTGTAGTTGGAGTGAGAGTCGAGTGAGTATGGTTTTGGGTCGGAAGTGGCACAAGAATTGAGATTTGAATTGTAGGTCCCGAAGTGGCCTAAGATCCCGGGATATTAAAAGGTGTAGAAGACACAGAGATTGTGATTGACTGAAGAATTGAGGAGTTTGTAGTAGTTCATTTCCCTTGCCCTGCTGTTCTCCCATGCTGGTGATGTCATGTAGAATGTTGGGGATGTTGGTTCCTGAAAGAAGACAGTTGGAGAAATGGGCTGAGTAGCCAGGAGGCTGCTCCTGGTGGGGCTAACTTATAGTCTTACTAAAGAACTTGTAAGGATATACTAATGAATAAACAACGACTACAAGACACTGTCTACGGGACCTCCTTTTATTTCTACAGAGTTGTCATGAGACATCATCGGCAGTTCTACTTAAGACAGGGAATGTTGTGTGGATGGGACATATGAGAATCATTTAGTGGACCTTGTGTACAGAGGTGAGCTATATAGATTCGAGTGACTAGCGCAGGTTGATGGTCACTGTGTGTGAATGTTCTTGGATGATTGAATTTTATGATCTAGATGGCAGACAATTACAAATTTTAAAACGATTGTGTGAGTGAATGGATATGGATAAATTGCAAAGGAGGGTCAGCCAAAGCGAGGAGTAAGAGTGACGGAAGGTTGTGCCATGCTGCAATAGGTCGGTTGGTGTAATTCTGCGCTGGGATTGGTTGGTAGTCATCAGGAAGTCTGTGGTGAGAAAGGATTGTTCCATCGTGACCCATTGAACAGAAAATTACATTTTGAATTCCTTGCGATGCTTTAGAGTGTTATGGGATCTTTTCAGGGAAGATGAAGGGGTTGTTACTCGAGTGGGCAAAGTGGCGCTACCTGAGGATACTCCAGCACACTACATGGTGACAAAAGTTGGGCTCTACACTATAATTTGCCTCCAAAATTGGCAAAAAATCACTGAAAAGAAAGGTGACCTATCATAGCCACATTTATGCTCATTTAGATTAGATGTGTTAAACCAGCTTAGAGGAACGATGTTTGTGATGCAACCTTTGACCAGACCCACACAGTTTGAAGCGCTAAATACATGGATGTGTGCAGCTCATACTAAGCGAAGAGAGAAATATCAAGGATGGATGAAGAAAACTGTAAAGGCGTATCAGTATGCAGAGTGGGACGCTAGGCTTAACAGGTGGAGAGTGGATACCGTTGAGGGAGAGAGGTTGTAGCCAGTGCTGGTAGGAGATGGAGGACCACAGGATAGGGGTAGAAGGACAAATGGAAGTGACAGTAGTGATAATGAAGACAGCTTGCTGTATGGGTTGTTAACTGAACGTCCTCCACCTTACAGTCCACAACTGGGTGAAAGGGGATGAAGCGCTGATGGTACCAATATTGTGGGAAGTGCATAAGCCCCAGTGGCTTCTGATTCAGGGATCGTGGGAATGATATCGACAGGATAGGATGGGAGTGCCCACTTCGAGAGGTGTGGAACAGAATGGCGCCAATGCAGCTTCATGGATGCCGGAAGCTCTTACAGTACTGGTTACCTTAGGTTCTGTCGTTCATGTTTATGATCCAGGCTCAACCGGAATCCCTGGTCAGAGACAATCCATGCTGAAGGGACCGGATTGGGGAGAACTGGAGGCATGACTGGGAGTTGTCATCCTTTAGTGCCTTTGGAATCCAGTACTTATTTAGTAACTATTGCTGACCCTTCCAGAGTACAGATTGGCTCCAGCACCATAAGGCCTATACCTATGGTAAGCTCTAGTTCGGATCTGAGAATGTGGGAAACTCCTGTTAAAGGACCAAGTGGCATGACCCAAGAAGCAAGCACAAGTCTGGGAACCCCTAAGAATCAGCACATTTTAGGCGTTGCGGACTTAGAGTCATGGTTGAGGGACCATAATAACAGCAAGGAGAGCCAGTATAGCATGTCGAGACAAGGTACCATCGAGGCTGCAAGGAAAGTGAAGCTAGTGGATACGCTAAGGATGAAGTTAGAATTGGAGGAAATTATCAATGAGAGTTTAATTTGAAACCGAATAGAGACCTACCTATGAGCCAGACGACCTGTTGTTTATGGCAAAGGATGTCACCCAAAGGGCGAGACAAGGACATAGAAGTTGTCAAAGTTGGCTCAGAGGTATGGGGGTGGATTTATCATGAACAAAGGCATTGCAGGAAAATCACCGGCTTACTTACAGTGATCCAGAGTTAGAGAGAAAGAGAGTGACTGGATTGAGGATTCACCTTTGGGAAATAGTAATAGGAATAAGAGCTTGGAGTATGCTGGATAAGTGGGGGGAGAGGTGGCTGAAGAAGAAGAGCATAAGAAAGGTGACAGGAGAGACGCCACATCTAGGAGGGGGGACACAGGGACAAGAGGCATATCTGTTATGGGAAGTGCCCAGTGGAGGGTATATGCATGTTCCCTGCAGTCAGTGTGACCTTGCTGCATTCAAGAATGATTTCACCAGGTTAGGAGAGAAACCTGCTGAGCGATACAAGCAAGTCGATCACTTTGTTAAGATCTCAAACATTTTGTGGATCCATTTAAACACCTTGTTCTCAATTGTGATTCCCAGTGATCTATGATCTGCTTGTCAGATAGCCATTGAGTAGCCTACTGCTGAACCGGAGAGTGACTCATTAACTCATGGTCCTTCACCATTGGTTATGAAGAAGTACGATCAGGTGATCACATGGCTGCAGTCCAAAATAGACCCTCAGGACATCGAATGGGTCAAGATAGATTGAACTACAAGGAACCGTACGAGTCAGTACATGCCTATAATGAGAGGTTGCCACAAGCCTTCAAACAGTACAGTTGGTTAGATACGCTGGACCCTAAAGACATGGGACTATGTGTGTCCAAATTTGTTACCGGACTGAGGTCGGAAAACAGCCTCATGATCCAAAAGCACCTTATCTGTTGGCAAAACAAGTCTGTAGATGAAATCATATGGTATGCCAGGTATTGCAGTGATGAGGTGGACTCGAAGAATAGGAGGATAAAGGAGAACTTGATGTTAGTCCAAATGGGCAATGCCCATAAAGGAGAGCAGGTGCAGGCAGAGATAGGAACTGTAGTTCTTGGTCTGGTAAATGCCCCAGGAGGTGTACAGGTGAAACCAGTTGACAGGACAGGGAAGAGGGAGAGGTATCCCTATAGATTTGAAGGCAGGGATAGATGTTGCAACCCTGAAAAAGACTACTGCCTGTAATTTTTGTCACAAGATCGGGCATTGAAAGCACAAGTGTCGCCTTAATCCTGTGAACCAAGAGCAGCGACGAGACCTCATACAGGTGACAGTTGAAGTGAATCGGTTACCGACAATGACCCGGGTAAGGTCTAATGTGGGAGGGAATCAGAATCAGCTAGTGGAAGTGACTCAACCTCCGAGGATTTAGCAGTGCAATCGAATTTATCACCAGATGCTCTTAATGGAAGCCCTAGAGGGATTTGATCAGGACCCATCCTTATGATGGTGCTTGAGAGGGGAGGAAGGCTGTACAGTTGGTGAAGTCTTATAGGTAGGCCAGAGTTGACCATACATAGAAGCAGACATAGATTGTCATCCCCTTACCTTCTTGATTGACACTGGAGCTACCCGTTCTACACTGAGATATGCAATAGTCCTAAACCTGCCCCTCAGGATAATCGATTCAAGTTGCAGGAGTCTCTCACAAAAGAATGATAAACCCTTTGACGGGAGAGGTACCGGTGAAAAATCTGAACCTTTCAGGATCACCATCAGTTTGTGGTGTGTGACTCGAGTCTCGTGTGTCTGATAGGGTGTGAATTATTGTGCAAATTGAATTGTACCATCTACTGCACGCCCAAGGGAATTGAATTGTAGACAATTGGTGAGAACATTGCTTTCAAGCTGGCAAACCAGAACCTCTTTACTGCAATATTTCCATTACTGACAGTCGAACATATGCAGCTGGATCTCAGAGACACTGTCTCTCCAGTGGCATGGGACTTCACAGGGAAAGAGATTAGACTGATTTGAGAAGCTGAGCCAGTTTGCCTACAGATCAAATTGAATGCAGAATTTCTGAGAACACCCTAGTACAATTTGACCCAAGGAGCGGTGGCAGGAATTACACATGTAATTGAATTCATGATTGTGCAGGACATCCTAAAAGCGATCAGGGGAAGTCCGTGAAATTCTCCCATTATGAGGCTGTAGAAGTTGAGTGGGAAATATTGCATTGTTCAGGACCTTAGGAAGATTCATAACATAGTGATCCCATGTTGTTCCGTGGTACCGAATCCATCTGTAATAATATTTCAGATTCCTTGTGAAGCTGAATGGTTCACATTGATTGATCTCTGCCAGGCCTTTCTGTCCATTCCATTGCATGAGGAAAACCAATTTTTATTTGCTTTCTGTCTTAACATGGTGTCCTATCACTCAAGGGTATATACTAAAAGTCCACCCATTTTCAACCAGATTCTGAAAAAGAATCTTGGGAGTTTGATCCTAACCCGAAACTCAGTGCTAGTCCAGTACATTGACGGCTCCTTATTGCTTCCAAAAAATCGAGATGCCAGCAGGGATGATACCATTGCTTTGTTGAACTATCTGGCTGACAATGGGCACGAGGTGCCTACGAGCAAGCTTCTGTACTGTTTAAATATAGTACAATACTTGGGTCACTGAATCAAAAAGGGCATGAGAAAGGTGTCACCAGAAAGAGTGGAGGCAATCAGGAAAATGAATCCGCCTAGTACCCAAAAACAGGTCAGAATATTCTTGGGAATGGTTGGCTACTGCCGGCAGTGGAACCCCAAATTATTTTCCTAACGGCGAAACTTTGCAAATGCTGACTCACAAGGATGTGTGTGATCCGGTACCTTGGGAAATCGTTGCCTTGACCCATGCATGCTATGTCTCCAACCAAATCCGAGTCACAATCTATACAGATTTCCCGTACAGTTTCGTGTGTTTCATGATTTTGGACAGCTATGGTTGCAGAGAGGGTTCTTAACATCATCTGGGTCCCCTATCAGAAACGGGGAGTATATGAGGTAACTGTTTGAAGCTTTACAACTGCCAAAAGAAGTGGCTGTTTTTAAGTGCGCAGCCCATGGAAAGGGAAATGATTTTGTTACTGTTGGACATAGGTATGCAGATGAAGTTGCACGCTACTGTGCTTTTCATTCTGTGTTTTCAATGGAGAATATGGTGGCGAGAGTACAGAGCAGAACGAACTCAACTTGATGCTAGCAGTTGCTGATATGTGGGATGAAGTGAGACATTTACAAATGGAGGTTACAGAGGAAGAATAAGCAGGTTGGATCAGAGCAGGTTGTGAGAAGGGGAAGGATGACATTTGGGTGTCGGCTGATGGTAGGGCAGTATTACCGGATTGTTTGTTACATCCAATGGTGAGGCAAATTCATGGAGCAGCTCATATAGGGAGGGATACAATGATGAGACTGTTCAGGCAGACTTTGTTGAATTCGAGGTTTCGAGTGGTTGCAGAAGCTGTGTGTCATCGTTGTGTCATGTCTCAACAGATGATTCCTGGGAAGAATACTCTCATTGCCTTGAGTCACATTGGCAGGTCAGGGGGTCCCTTTAATCATATCTAGATAGACTTTGTTGAGATGCCAGTTTGTAATGGTTTGAGAAACATCTTGGTTGGTGTGTGCATATTTTTTCGATGGGTCACAGCTTCCCCGACTAGGAGATGTGATAGCCTTATGGTTGCTAAGTTGTTGAGGGAACTCATTCCTAGATTTGGATTTCGAACTACATTGGAGTTGTACAGAGGAACACACTTCCACAATGAATTCATTAAATTGTTGTGCATCTCTTTGAATGTGGATCAGAGACTACAAATTAGCTACAGGCCGGAGGCATCAGAAATGGTGGAGTAAATAAATGATACCTTGAAATTGAGTTTGGCTAATGTGTGTGCTTCAACATCTTTGAAGTGCCTGATGCTTTACATTTGGTGCTAATGAATCTGCGCAGCATCCCTGACAAGAGAACTTGGTTGTTGCCTCATAAAAAACTTATGGGAAGAGCAATGCGTTTGCCTGCTATGCCTGCTACCACATTAGTGAGCATCACAGATGCTTTGGTCCTTGGCTACTTGTAGTATCTGCATGTTATGTTTACAGTGTTCAACTTTGCCTTGTAACTAGCTGCTCAGCCAGTGTGAGTGTTCTGTGTGGAATGCTGGTTTGATTGCCATGAGTGGAATGCTTGAGTTCCTGGTGTGAGTGTTGTCAGTTGGAAGATGGGCTGAGCAGCTAGCAGGCTGCTCCTGGTGGGGCTGTTACTATGGATCTTAACAACTCAATAAATATCTTAAAGATGTCACCTATTTGCGTGGAATCCATCTTTTTACATTTGGAAACGACTGGAATTGGACCAAGCATCTTAAAGGATTTAGAAGCTGTATACAACTGGACATGAAACAAGAGGAACTACAGAAGTCAACGGAAACTAAAAGAAACTTCTGCAACTACAAGAAGCAAGCTTGGAGCTACTACAGGCAAGCCAGCCCCACCAGTGTCCTTGTCAACTGACGGCCCCAACCACCATTGCCCAGCCTGGACATCCTCCATTGATCTTTCGTAAAGAATTGTGAGTTGGAGGTGTAGTGACACTACTGCCATGTGAGGGTGTTCCAGCCACATCGTTTTTCTTAGGTCTACAAAGACCATAAAGACTGGTCAATAAGGGCACCTTTAGTTCACTAATGTCAACTTTTTGGATACTTCTGCCGTGCTGTTTCTTCTACTTTGTGTGACTGCCCTGGATCAAGAGGTCACTACAAACTGTGCGCAGTGGCTGCACAGATGGAGAATTTTAAAAGTGCTTAACTGTCATTTGTGGCATGTTGCAAACTGAATCAACGTGAGTATGTACAAGGGCCACACAGGAACACCATGGCTCTGTACAAGTTTTTATCTGACAACCTTTTTGATTTATGACTGTGCCCGGCAGCTGTAGGGTTACATAATGAAAGTGTTTGTCAATTTAGGAAGACTCATGGGATCTATCAAGGTTTTTTGCTGTGTTCCGGTTACACAAGTGGGACTTTTGCTGTGTGGGCATCTTTCTGCCAATAATATAGAAAGCTGTTGAGATCTACAATGCGTGTTTGGAGGGGCTTTGAATTGTGGCAAATTGGTCTCTGACCCAATGCAAGGTCATCCTATTCATAACGAACATAACGTATTCATCACACGTAAGAGTAATATTGTGGCTCTCGTTTTGTGCTGCTTGCCGGATTTGAGGTACACCTTCATTTTTTTTCTTTTTTCAACTCGGCCATGCATCCAAAATGTCTGTTTAACTGTTGTGCACCATTTCAAAGTGAAGCATGAGTCAAATAAATGCACATGCAAGCTTACCTGTTTTGTTTGGAGTCTTGTGTATTCCCTGCTGTGCAAGCTTTGCCTCGTCGTTCTCTACGCAGCTAGGTGCTGCTGAGGGACACATTGCTGCAATAATGTGCAGTGAGCCATCCGGTGGGACGTCTGAAAACGTGCCACCATCTTGTGTTTGGTGGCTGCAGTCTATCTTCCATTAACATTGGAGTCACGATGTTACCTGACTGCATTCTGTCAACCACGCTGTTTTTTGGTTTGTTTTTTTGCCTGCTGCAATAAAGGTTCAATAATCAGATGGAGTCCGGTGACAACGTGGTGGAAAGATCACTTGTGGATCTTCTCTTTTGCCTCTTTGCCTCCTTGGCCCAACAAATGGAGGCCAGTGGACACTGCCTAGTGTTCCGGTGGTGAGTGACAGTTATCTTCTCTTTGGCTGCCATCTGGTTTCAGAGTCGACTTTGACTGTACTGCCGTTCTCCAAGGAGTTTTTTTCACACTTGTCCTTGGTGTGATATTTGTCTGCTGTGGTACTAAAAGGTGTGGCACACATGACAGGCTCACCATGTACTTTGACTGCCTGTTCAAATGGAGTTTTACCAAGTCTGAGGTCGGAAGCTTCTATTGCCTATGTTACTCTGTCTGGAGCTGTCTTAATGCCCATTTGCATATTGGTCTTCAAAGTGTACACGTTCAGAAATTCATCATTACTGTTTTCCAAGTATATTTTTGGGGGTCAACATGTTTAATATGAACCAGGTTACTTATTTCGCTCTACAGTGTTTTTATGAGGAGTTGTTTTTGGCACAAGTAGTTCCTTTTCGCTAGGGTGTTTCTAGCTTAGTAGTTCAACTCGGGTGAGAGGTCACTCCCCGGCGTGGGGCACACTTTAGTAATGTCCTGCAGTTATTGAATTGTATTAACTATCCTACATTTCCGTATTTTGTGATGCCACAGATTTACGCTTTTCTATGGATGGGTAGTCCATGAATTTGTGGGAGGTCATCACAGTTTTATCCCTCACACAAGTGATGGGTTTGGGTAATAGTCCCATCACAGTGTTATCCCTTACATGAGGGATGGGTTTGGGTCATAGTCCTATTCTTACATTTTACATTTCGTGACCTCTACATAGAGGTAGGCTCATTTGTTAGTTCCCATTCGCATGTGATTGTTGTCGTAACCCTTACACAGGATATGGGTGTTGCCCTATTTTCACTTTGTGTGTAAGCGGCCCTGCACCTCACATGTTTCTGTTTGGTGTGTGTAAGTCGCCCTGCGCCTCACGTCTTTCTGTGTTGTGTATAAGTCGCCCTGCGCCTCACGTGTTGTTCTGTGTAAGTCGCCCTGCGCTTCATGTGTCTTTGTTTTGTGTAAGTCACCCTGCACTTCATGATTTTTTTTTTATTTAAGGATAAGGATGGTGTTAGGTTGTGTTTATCTTTTCACCCTTCTCTCTTCCTTAGTCTAGACTGTTCCCTCTCGTGGTGTGGTTTTCACCATTTGCCCCTGGGTTTTAAACTATTGATTTCATCTATATATTTTGTGTCTAGTTGTTGGTCTTTTTTGTATGGTTTAATTAATTTAAAATTGTAGAGGGAGAAGATAATGTCGTATCTTCATGTTATGTTTATAGTGTTCAACTTTACATTGTAACTAGCTGATCAGCCAGTGTGAGTGTTCTGTGTGGAATGTTGGTATGATTAACGATATACAAAAGGGAAGGGAGGGCCAAAGGGAAAATGTTAAAGACCAGTTAAGACTAAATCCCCAATCAACATATGCAAAACAAACAAGTCTAAAGGTCTCAAAAGGACACCTAACCCTATGGTGGCCTAAGTGTCTGTACGTACACTATGAAACTAAATCTACACAGGAGGTCCTACCTAAAAGGACGGAGTCCCATCACTCACCAAAGTGACATGCTTCATCATCTGGGTCCTCCTCTCAGCTGTAAAACCTAGTACAGCTGAGGGCTACAACCTCCTCACTAAGAGGGAGGAGCACAGGGATGTTTTATGGTATATGTCACTAGCCTATAGATTCCTAAAACCCAAAATGAGGCGCTGTTATGATGAAATGTGAGAGATGCGTGCAGTGCAAACTCAAGCAATAAATCTGCTAATGTGAATTAAAACTGACTATCAGGAGACACAAGACTATTTATTAATAGTCTTGTGATGACAGGATTAAAAACAGTGCAAAACAGCAGTTTCAACAATATAACTGCAAGCATGCTAAAAAAAAAAGATTTAGTTTCATAGTGTACGTACAGACACTTGGGACACCATAGGTTTAGGTGTCCTTTTGAGACCTTTAAACTTGTTTGTTTTGCATATGTTGGTATGATTGCCATGAGTGGAATGCTTGGGTGCCTGGTGTGAGTGTTGTCAATTGGAAGATAGGCTGAGCAGCTAGCAGGCTGCTCCTGGTGGGGCTGTTACTGTGGATCTTAACAACTCAATAAATATCTTAAAGATTTCACCTATTTGCGTGGAATCCATTGTGTTACACTACTGTAAAGGATTGTCTGACGTGGTGCGTTCTGTGTCTCATCAGGTCGTAGCAACAACTGCACAGACTTCAAAGGATCTCTGCCACTACCTGAACCCAGAAGATTGGGTTCTCATCAGAAAGCATGTGATAAAAAACTGTCTTGGCGTGGCCCATACCAAGTGATGCTGGTGACTACGACTGCTGTGAAGTGTGGTGGAGTGCTGCGTTGGATTCATGCCTCTCACAATTGACGAGTCCTAGGTCCCTCTGATGAAACAGCTCCTCTCCCAGAATAATTTCCAGCTGTGACCCAGGGATCCCAGGATAGGGCAAGCTGTAGAGGTACCTGAAGAGGCTGGAGCCACACCGAGTTGATCTGAGGGGGTTCAAGCTGTGGTGTCTTCCTACGTCTTGTAAGTTCTATAGAACATAGAACTTAGAATGCATCTGGTAGCTCAAGTGTCAGTTACTCCCTGGTGACTGAAGGATGAGGCATTAACATTAAACCTACGAGTTAAACATCATATCTTGTCTCCTGTTTATTGAAGACTTTTCACTGGCGATGGAGGATGGGATCAGAAAGAAGAGGGACGAGACTGAAACTATGAAACTATGCCTCAACATCAAGTTGATTCATCCCTGAATTTGTATTGTAAAGAAGTCTGCCCTGTGGAGCGCATACGAGACTGGTGATTGTAAATTGAGCATTGCGGGTGGATCGGACCCACGAGGTACTGCTTAATCATTATTTGATTTAAAATTTTAAAGACTCGGCACTCTGGCAGAATAGTGCGATCACTTTTGTGTGAATCACACATTTCATCACAATTCTAAAATC
This sequence comes from Triturus cristatus, assembly GCF_964204655.1. Lineage (NCBI taxonomy): Eukaryota > Metazoa > Chordata > Amphibia > Caudata > Salamandridae > Triturus > Triturus cristatus. The sequence goes on from NC_140593.1 coordinate 981,669,205, forward strand.
AGTTATTGCGGTTTAGTGTGTTCACACGACGACATCACGGGATCAGATTACTGTTTTTTTAAAGGGAGTTTATTGAACGTGACTTTGGCTGTAGTCGTTTATGAGGAAGATTTTCAGCCAGTCAATCTTTGTTCAACAGATTTACACGGCGCGTGAAGTTTCAGCGCGTGAGCTGATTGAAAAGATTCGCTCTGAGCTCTTTGAGGAAGTTGTTGTGTGCATCCTGAGAAGTGCGCGACCTGAGTTTAGAGCTTTACTACATTTGCATTCATGAGAACAGTTGTGTACACTGCGTGATGTAGTACCATCTGCGATGTACAATTATAACTAAATTTGAAAGAATATCTTACTTTTGTGATCGTCTTCTTCGGAAGTTCGTCAGTTTCCTTATTTTCATTGTGTCTACGTTTCTGGTTCTAGCGTGCCGAGCACCCAATCAGACATCTGAGTCGATCACGTGATGTTCTCACGGTGACACGCACGCAAGGAAATCACTGTGTTTAGAGGAAGGAACGCCATGGAAAATAGAGTGTGTTGCATTAAATTCCTTCATTGTGTGTTTCAGTTACACGCACACTAAGAGGAAGGAACCACAAGGAAAATAAACTGTGTGTCATTAAATTCCTTCATCGTGTGTTTCAGTGACACGCACACTAAGAGGAAGGAACGGAAAGGAAACTAAAGTGTGTCTCATTAAATTCCTTCATCGTGTGTTTCAGTGACACGCACACTAAGAGGAAGGAACGGAAAGGAAAATAAAGTGTGTGTCATTAAATTCCTTCATCGTGTGTTTCAGTGACATGCACACTAAAAATGTATTATTTTTTTTCTCTTCTTTAACAGAACTTTATTCATACTCAATGCTTCAAAAAAAAAACAATTTTAGTCACATTTAAGTTTAAATTTTGTTCATTTAATTCTAGTCAATTATGTTCAGTCTCTGTTTTATATATATATATATATATATATATATATATATATATATATATATATATATATATTTTTTTTTTTTTTTTAACCAATGGCCCGAAAGCAATGAGAGGGCACTCGACTGTGCTCCCGACCATCTGGTCTGTACGCCTCGCTGCAGCTCGCCTTGTGTTGCCAGCATTGGTTCCATGCTGACGCGTTTCGAGGCTGACACGCCTCTTCTTCATGGGCTGTTGTTGAGTCAAGATTTACATTGATTTGCTCACTTCCTTTAATCATTTCCAAATTGGTGAAACACGCCCCCAGTGGGCTCAGCTTGGTGCAGAGTCTTTGTGGCATCATGGGATTTGTAGTCCCTAGGAGGTAAGCACACATTGTGTCCTTAGTAGGTTCAATGCAAAAAATTAATTTTATAAAAAAATTATTAACATCCTTAGTAGGAAGGCAACAGAAAGCGGGCTTAGTGTGCATTCAGAACGCCGTGTTGAAAGAAGCGGAATTGTTTCCCTTCACAGCCTTTCTTTATTTGTAAAATGGTGCCCCCCTCCAATTACCAAGGAAGATCTTTCCAAAATTGTTGTTGAATGTTTTCGTTGTGGGAAATCTGATCACAGAGCAAATTCTAAATCTTGTCTTGCTTTGAGCTTTGTACGTCATGGATGTGGTAAAAAGGGTCATTTTATAAAGTATTTAAATCCAGACAAAGAAAATATCAAAACAAACATATAAAAGAAATATTTTGTCTAGTTATTGAGAACAAAATGTAATGATCATCCCATTGGTAAGGTAAGAATTGATGGTATTGATCTTGAAATGAAATTTGACTCTTGCTCGCATATTTCAATTATTTCAAAACATACTTTCTGCAAGTGGTTTCAAGGAAAAAATAAGCTACTCAAGATGGATGTTAATCCAGGAGGTTATGGTGGTCAACCCATTAGTATGTTGGGATATTTCAATGCATGTTTAGAAATGGAAAAAAAATTATAGTAGGCAAAATGTATGTATCCAAAGCAGGTGATAGTTTACTTGGGTGGCCACATCAACGTATGTTGGGTGTTATCTTAAATCATAATGCTGATCCTCAAGTTCAGATTCAAAGAATTGGAAGTGAAAGAAATGTCTTTGTAAATGAATTTCCACATTTATTCAAAGAAGAACTAGGTTGCTTAAAGGGATACAAACATCACATCAAATTAAAGAATGGAGCAGTGCCATCAGTAGCCAAAGTGAGGAGAATTCCCATTGCACTTCAAGGAAAAGTAGAACTAGAATTGGACAAACTTCTGCAACAAAACATCATTACTCCTGTAGAAGCATCTGAGTGGTTAGCACCAGTCATTGTCGCAAGTAAACCCAATGGGGACATAAGACTTTGCATAGACTTATGGTCTCTCAACAAGGAGGTAGTGGTCGACAAATTTCCTCTACCAAATATTGATGAAATAATGTCTACTCTAAATGGTTTGAAATTCTTTACAACACTTGACCTTACACAGGCGTATCATCAGATAGAACTAACGCAGGACTCACAGGACCTGACGGCGTTTATCACTCCCATGGGTGCCTTCAATTACAAAAGAATGCTGTTTGGTGTAGTGTCCGCTGTGTCAGTTTTTCAAAGAGTTATGTCTTCAATTTTAAAATGCATAAAAGGAGTCAAATGTTACCAGGATAACCTATTAATTTTTGGTTTAAATCAAACGAAACACAATAAGAATGTGAGATTAGTTTTGGATAAACTAGAAAGAGCTGGTCTCACATTGAAATTTGAAAAGTGTAAGTTTTCTGTTCATGAAGTAAATTACTTAGGTCATCGCATCACTGCTTCATGTGTGGTTCCTAAAAAAGAATTTGTTGATATCATTATTAACTTAGCATCCCCAAAAAATAAAGAAGTTGTTTCCTCCTTAGGAATGATTGAGTATTACAGAAAATTTGTAACTAACTTAGCAAGCAAATCTAATAATATGAGGCAGTTACTTAGTAAGAACAAAGAATTTATTTGGACAAATGAATGTGAGAATGAGTTTGTAGATCTAAAAGAGAATTTAAAAAATGCCCCCAGTTTGCAAGCCTTTATTCCTGGCGAAGAAACCACTATAGTAACCGATGCAAGCTCAAAAGCTTTGGGTGCAATTTTGAAACAAAACAGAGGTGGAAAAGAGCATTTGATTGCCTCTGCTTCTAGAAGTCTACGTGGGGCAGAAGTAAATTACTCGGTAATTGAAAAGGAGGCTTTAGCTATTTTCTAGGGTCTAAATAAATTTCTGAACTTTATTTGGGGAACACATTTTAAAGTCTGTTCTGATCATAAGCCATTGAAAGAAATATTTTTAAAAAAATGTTTGGATTTCATTTCCTCTCGGATAAGAAGATGGGTTATTGCTCTTCAAGATTTCAGTTTTGTAGTGGAACATCTTCCTGGTGTTGATAATGTAACGGCGGAATGTCTGTCTCGCCTTGTATGTGACATTGAAGATGATGAGTTCGTGGATGATGTCATGGAAGAAGAGGTAAATGTTTGTGAGGTAACTTCAGGTGTAATAAAAGAGGACGAAAGGAAAGAGGAGATTCAAAAAGATAGTGAGCTTATAAAAGTTATAAACATGATGAAATCTGGTGTCTCATTGGATAATTATTTGCCTAAAGTTTGGTGTAAAATTACAGATGAGCTATCTGTTGATAATGAGATATTGTTAAGGGGCATTAAGTTGATTCCTCCTTCCTCTCTAAAAAAAGATTAATGGAAGTAGCTCATCAGGGTCACTTAGGCATAGTAAAAACTAAAGAAAGATTGAGAGCTTCATTCTGGTGGCCAGGAATGGAAATGGAAATTGAGCGAGAGGTAAGAGAGTGCATGCAATGCAGGATAAGTGATAAGGTACTTACTCCTCGAACTACGCCCATGGTTTGTCGCAGACTACCCGATGGTCCCTGTGAAGATATAGCCATTGATAATGTTGGTCCACTCAATGGTGAGAATCGCACTCCTTATCTAATAGTCTTAATTGATCTTTACTCTAGATGGGTTGAGGTTTCATGTGTATCAGAAGTAACACCTTCTTGTGTGATTTCCTTTCTACAAGATGTGTTTAAGAGAGAAGGTCCTCAATTCTCTTATGGTCTAATGAATGGTTTTCTATTATCCTGTGGTATTTTTCATAAAAAATGAACAGTTTATCATCCTGAAACAAATAGAGCTGTTGAAAGGTTCAATAGAGAAAATATTCAACTCTCTAGAGTGAACTCTTTGAATTGGAAAGAAAAGTTGAAAAAATGCATTTTAGCTCACCGTTTTACCCCTCACACTTCTACACGGAAATTGCATTTTGAGTTATTCAATGGTAGAATTCCCAATACTAGATTATGTCCTAGTTGGATGACTTGAGATAAAGGTCTGAAAGACAATAGCATTGGTAATTGGAGGCAAAGAGAGGAAAAACTTCAACACAAAAACAAATTGAATTTTGATAAAAGGAAAAATGTAAAAGAAGTTCATGTTAAAGTAGGTGACTTGGTACGTGTAAAAGCTCCTGTAGCAGTTTTATCTTGGTCTAAATTTACTGCTCCTATGCGTGAAATAAAATGTTTCAGAAATGCTGGCAAATTGGAAAATGGAAAGATTTGGAATTTGAGTCGAGTTGCTGTTCTCAAGAACAACTCTGATTTGAATAAGTTTGATAATAGCATGCCTGGTCGCACAACTGTCTCTACTAACACATATATGAGACATAGTGATCATAGGACTACAGTTCCTAAATATCTGAAAGATTATGTTGTTTAGCTTTTGTTAAGTTTAAATGTATTATCGCATTGATATTTGGAAAATCATTATTTAAAGTATTTGTTTATGTTCCATACATCATTTGTAACATATCTATACTCATTTTGTTTTGGCTTTAAGTATTGCTAGTTATTAGAAGGGAGATGTGTGGTGTCTTCTTACTTCTTCTCGCTGTCATGTAAGTTCTATAGAACATAGAACTTAGAATGCATCTGGTTGCTCAAGAGTTAGTTACTCCCTGGTGACTGATGGATGCGGCATTAACATTAAACCTACGAGTTAAACCTCATATCTTGTCTCCTGTTTATTGAAGACTTTTCACAAGCTACACAAAAGACCCTGGTATCGACTCTGAGGGAGACAGTAACATTGTGAGTGACAGAGAGTATGACTCAGTAGAAGAGACTGGTGTGATAAGTGGTTGTGTGCAGTTAGGAAAGAAAAATGCTGCAGGTGAAACCTGGCCTGTGACACAGATTAGGGAAAGTCTGAGGTTTGCAGCTAATAGAGAACTTGTACCACTAAGTGAATCTTCAGAGTCCTACTTAAGTGAAAGTGAGCAGAACTCAGGATGTGCGAGAATGTCCAACAGAGCTTTAGTGCCTCGGTGGAGATGTTTCTCTCTCGAATGAACTTACCTGGTTGCAAATGCCAGGGAGAGAAAGGTCCAAGATCTCAATTTTGGTTGACGAGATATTGATGAGAGTTCCTCGGATTGAAACAAATGCACTTCAGTCATTGACTGTCCCTTTCCCACCAAGGTTAAGTGGTTTACAGACCTGGATTCTGGAAGACATCGAATTCCAAAACTTCGGAGCACCTGTGATCCGATCTACTCTAAAAATGGAGTCTGGAAATTCAAATCATAGGCACAAATGTATTGTAGGTGCACTTATTGTGGGAGTATTTGTAGTGATAGCTGTTGTCATTATAGAGTCAATTTTAAGTTCACCTGATGGCAAGGAACATAGGTTGGGGAGTACATGGGACATCCACACCTACCACTACTGTCTCAAAGAGGGTACACTAGGATCTGAGAAAAGCTTATTAGAGCAAACTAGCTGCTTTCCTCATGTAGACCTATTCAAGGGTGATTACACACTAAATGCTAATGCTAAGTTGGTTTATGAGTATGTAGACACTATGGAAGTTAGAGACTGCTATGTGTGCATGCAATTACCTGCCTCAGTTGAGAAAATAATACAATACCATCACCTACCCTTGACTTATGGCATTGGTCGTAGCTTATTACTTAGCATGTTCCATGGAAAAGGCAATTATGAGTGCTGCTTCTCAAAATATGACGTGGTACGTTCAGAAATTCCTGTATATAAACTTCTGACTAAATATGACTACTATAAGACAGTAAAAAGAATGGAAAACTATTTTTCACTAGACACTGCTTACGCGCATATGTATAACTCAACCTACATACTAGCAGATGTGGAAAATATATTTATAGATCAGGAAGAAGATAGTGGTATGGGATTAGTTACTAATGCTGAAAACAAGGCCTAGGATTCTGATTGGCCAAGGAGAAGCTAGCTCATAAGGCTAAGGTAAGTTCGGGTCCTATAGATTTGGATTGGCAAGCTTGGCAGATGACAATCTGAGAGTTGTTATGATACACTATTTGTGGGACAGAGTGCTTGTGATCATGTCTTTTTAATAAATGGTCCTTGGAAGACGTTTTTGCAAAAGACAGTTTAAATGATACCATGAGTATATTTTGTGTGTGGAAAGAATGTGTATGTTTAGTTACCGAGCTATTGGTATGGTACTTGTTATTTGGACATTGTGTTTCCAAAAATATACGATATGGATGAGTTGGAGAGTGCTGAGAGAAAGCTGCACAGCAAGGAGAAACATGGACTAAGTGCTGGGGAGGTTGTGGGAGATATATTTGGAGCAATAATCCCTAGTGTGGGAGTGGTGTTGAATGACATCATGATTCTAAGGCTGTCTACCATAGTGGATAAGTTATCTGTTAACACAGCTAAGTCTTTGCTACTCATAGATGGGGAAATGGTTTCGATAAGAGTAATGCTGATGCAAAATCATCTTGCTTTAGATTAAGGGTGGACGGAATTTGCAAAATTGACTTTTGCAAATTATCACGAAATTGCGCAAAATCTCCGCGAGCATGCGAAACTTTTGCGAAGATGCAGAGATTGTTTTTCCCGCCAGTTCATGATGTGTTTTTGCGTGCTCGCGGGGAAATATATCTCCAACTTGCCCATGCGGTCGCTAATGGGTGCGGCCATCTTGCTCGCGATGCTTATTTCCTGTTCGCAATCACAATGACGTGTTCGCGATCGCAAACTCTTGCGGGATAGTGCGACCGACTACCAACAATCCAACATCTTGTGGTGCGCACGAACGGAAAACTCGTCAGCGAACACAGGGACCCGGTAAGTCACGACCGCGCACGCGAGAATGCATTTTTAAAGTGCGAACAAGAAAAATACTTCCGTTTCGCGGCAGGTTGCGAAAGTTTTTACATTTTTGCGCTCTCCGCGTAACGTAAAAATGTCAAAATATCGCAAATTCTGCGAGCGGAACGAAATTTACCGCCCAGGCCTACTTTAGATGTATTGCCTGCAAAAGAGGGCAGAGACTGTCAGATGCTGAAGGTCCAACAGTGTTGTACTTATATTCCTGATAAAAGTAAAGATCTGAAGGGATATATCAATAACGTTACTGATATTTATTATGAAACACAGGACTTGGCAGCTGAGGGAGTTTGGGACAAGGTTGGAAAAGAGTTTGGAGCAGTTGGAAAATGGTTTGCAAATTTGGGATGTGGAACATTTGGATACATCTTCAAACCTATAATGATTGCTATAATCTGTCTCATTGTTTTGGTAAGGATGATTAGGGCATATAAGTTGTACAAAGTGAGACAGTTGAAGAACCCCCTAAGAGAACGAGAGAGAAGGATGGAAAGACTGCAGGAAAGTCATTATGAGAATTTGAAGCAAATGAAGAATTTCAGACAGTGAAGATTAGCTGCGAGATCTGTTTAGATCGGTCTACTTTGCAGGGATGTTTTGAAGGTTTTTTGATTCCTCAACATTATCAGAGGGGGGAACCAAAGTAGCAGAAATCTCATTTCATTAGGAAGGGCTACATCCTAATCAATTGTAGAGTGCACCCGCGGTAAACATCGTTTACCACGCATGCTAGACAAAACATGCCATTACATCGCGGTCGTTACAATGACCTGGTTGTTATATTGCATACCATTACAACGCAAGTCGGAATAACGACTTGCATTAGGGGGCAGAAGTTGTTGGACGTAAAATCCAACACCTTCCCTACTGTTGTACAGACTGGAGTTGGTATATTAAATTATACTATTCCAACATCCAGCGCCCCTACAGTAAGTTGTTGTTCCAAATTGTGCTGTAAAGGTATGCGATGTAACAACTTGGTTGTTGTAATGACCGTGTTGTAATGGGATGCATTCTAAACGTACGCGGACCAACGTGCCATATTTGAACACGCATATAATCTTGCAATGCATTAATTAAGAATTGTGAAATATATGAGCCCAATTACGTGAAATGTTTTAGGTTATTGACAAGTGACATGGAAAATTAACGAAGGCAATGAATGTAACTAGCAGAAAAAGTTAACGGGAAGAACTTGTGCTGTGCAATTGAACTTGTGCTGTGCCTAACTAAATGTGTGAACAACGCTATTGACTATTTTAGTGGTTATTCGTTTAAATGCAATAGAGTTATGTTGATCTGTAATGTCTAAACGAATGCATTCTTATGTTAGGTTAAATCGTAGGCCTGAAATTAAAGTCCCTGAAAATTGTTGCCTTAGAATTATTCGTTGAATTTCATGTGCACGGTAGAATCTGTTCTTTCTCACATTTCATTGCAGGTGGAAAAGATTTCATTAGGCAAAAAGTAATGTCTTTGTTTAGGAGCTGGGAAAGGAGAAAAGAAGTTGCAGTTACATAGCTTGGAGGAGATAAAGATGGACACGGTTGCACATGGGAGAAGGCATGGGAACCAAGGACAAACTGTTGTGAAGCGTGTACATGGAGAACATCATGAAGAAGCATTCCTGTGACTGTGCCTATTGTGGACCATGTGCAAACTGTGCATTATGGGAGGGCTACCTGTGTCTAACTGATTGGTGGAATTAGGGAAAGTGCCCTACTTCTTTCTTGAAGAGAGGGCATCTCAGATCGGGCTCTTTCTTTACGATAATTGCTTTATGCAGCTCAACCCATCAGATAGTGGAGAGGCTTCTCAGGAAGACTCCATGTACTGACACCTTTTTCCTCTCCTACTGAAGATACCAATGTAGGGATGTCACCTTAGCGATAGTGTGGGATAGATTTAATGCTTTTTGTTCATCAACCCTCGATGCAGGGAAACTTGGACTCATGCTTCCTGATTTTCTGTATCCTACTTCTTGAATTAATAGTTTTGTTTATGCTGCACCATTTAAATTGGATACATGGATTTGGCTTCATGCTAATTCCTTTGTATTTTTATTCCCCTTTTGTTGAGGTGTCTCTATGTTCAGTTATTCTTAGCTTTGTAATAAATTAACTAACCTTCTATAGTCGTCTGCGAGTTATTATGTATAGAGAAGGGTTAGAGGCTAATTGAGTGTGTACTAAAGATTTTTCCTCCCCTTTACATTTTCATGCTGTGAAAAAGAGCCATCAGTGTTTGTCTCTAGAGAAGATCTAGAACTAACGGGCCTAGCCCTTTCAGAATGATCTCTGGCAGTTGGCTACCAGTTGTTCACCTGTGTGGATACTGCTCCGCTGCTGGGGACACATTATCAAATAAACACGATATTCAAGTGATTTTGACCATACCTCATTACTCCAATGTTTGAACAACTGGGGGCCTTTTAAGCTCTTCCCATCTGCAAAATCAATCTATGATAACAGACACATACATTTTTCCTGTAGAGAAAGTCTCATACTACCCCAAAATATCCAATGCAGGTTTAAACCATGGCCAAGTTGGAAACTCAGAATTATTACAGAGGGCACAACCTTATACAAAGTCTGAAATCACTGCATTCATCTAAGGCCACCCAAAAATGACCCTAATACTTTTCTTGGTGAGAGTTTCACCTATAAGGCCATATGCGCCATTTTGATAATGGTGGTGCGAAATTCCTGAGGTGGAATCACATAATCTTCCTTGAGTACTATATCACCCACCATAGAAATATTATCTTTAACCTTCCACACAACCTGTAAAATAAGAAATTAATACGTTTTCATGCGGCCTCCCCTATTGTTGAATTCTTTGATTTTACTGAGTTCCTTATCTACTTGAGTAATACTCAAACATTCTTCTCTGTGTAATTCACCCCAAATAAAGTCATGATGTCTTCAACTGAAGCCACAACACACTCCTCAACCCATCACAGAAGTATTACCACCATCAGGCAACTTTGACTAACAGTCTGCCACAACATTTACAACCCCCTTAATTTGATCTGCTAAAAAGTTGAACTCATAGATTTTGGAAAGTATCCTGATCAGTCATGCGGATGTTTTTCCAGTGCCATTGCTATTAAGTAAGGATAATAAAAGTTTGTGGTCAGTTTTGATTGTAAACTCTTTACCCTACAAATAAGTTATGAAATGTTCCATTGCCCATGCGCATGCTAACGCCTCATGTTCAATAGTGGAATATCTTCTTTAAGAGCTTGACAAAGGTCCTTGGAGGAATCCAACTTTTCTCTCCCCACCTTGATAAATCTGATTAAGCATGGTATGCAGACCCCTCACACTGGCATCAACATACAAGTAACTTCAAATTTTGTGATCAAAAGGCAATAACAGTAATGCCTTGACAATTGAACCCTTCAAATTGGCAAAATATTTTTGATGCTCACCACACCATAAAAATTTCACACCTCTTTTTATTAGTTCTCTTAATGGTAGGCAATGTGTGAAAACGTATCAACAAATCTGGAGCAGAATTCATATAACCCCAAATATTAATGCAATTGGTCCTTGTCTTTGGGTGTAGCCAGCCTCTCAATGGCTTGAATCCATCTAGGTTTAGGAGAAATTCACTCCCTTCCTAGATATTATATACCCAGATACTCCATCTCTTGAGTTAGAAATGTGCATTTTTCCATTTGCAGCATCATTCCTCTATCCTGTAAGATACATAAAACTTCTGACAACCGTGAATTGTGCAAGTCTATAGAGTCTGCAAACACCAAAATATCAAAGGCCATAACCCCTTGCATACCCTTGAACAGTGTGATCATGAGGTTCTGAATAATGGACGCAGCTGAGGCTAGCCCAAAGGGCATGTGTACATACCTGTATGTTCCATCAGGACTGATGAAAGTTGCGAACTGTCTACAACTTTCCTCCAGCACAATCTAATGGTATGCAGACTTAAGATCCAAAGACATAAAATATTTTGCACCCTTTAGCTGGGCTAAAAATTCCTAGATCTTTGGAAGAGGATGACAATCTACCATAATTTACTTACTAAGGGATCTCAAGTCTGCACACACCCTCAGAGAACCAGTTTTTGTCTCACTAAAATGATCAAAGAAACCCATTCAAAAGACTCTATTATTTCTATGACACCACCAGCTTTTAATTTCTGCAGTTCCATACTGAGGTCTTCCTTAACATTCAGTGGAGCATTCCTAAGCTTATGTTTGACTGGTTGTGCTCTAACTTTCAATTCTATTTCATGGGTAAAACCTTTAACCACACCAATCTCTCTTTATAACAAGAAATCACATTTTCAATACCTTGTTCCTGAATTGTCATACAGTAAGTGGGGTATATCAGCAGATGGATCAAGCAGGATCCCCAGATTTCCTTGGTGCCTTGAACCGAATAAATGCTGATCATTCTTAACAACTGTGGTGCCGATCACAATCCGGTAAAAACCGGGTACGAACCGTCGGACGGAGCATATTCTCCGTCCGACGCGTACCCGGTCGTCAAAATATACAACCATGGAGTTACGATTCGCACGGAAACACCATTTCCGTACGAATCGTACAAAACCCCGACCGACGAAAATAAACGTACAAATGCGATCCGGGAAAGCGCCGACGTGACGTCGGGACGCACGCAGCCTGCCATTCACGAACCAGGAATCACGATTCGCACCGACGTCATCCCGCACGGTGAATATTTTCCGGCTGCCAAAAACTGCCGGGAAATCAGGACGACGCGAACAAGGAGTACCTGTACGCGACGGACAGACAGGACGACGCGAACAAGGAGTACCCGTACGCGATGGACAGACATGGACCCGAACCTACGTGTCATCCCGGCCCTCATAGCAGTCGACCTCCTCTACAGGTTCCGACGCAGACGCCGCAAAAGGTCAGAACAACAAAGGGAGGGGGGAAGGGGGGGGGGGGGTGGCAGGACCAGGGCAGGCCACCAAAGTCACACAGCACACATGCCCTGGACATACCTGACCCTCAGGCCCTGGTCACTACGAGGGGGTGGGGGCGTGTCCAGCTAAGCCAGCGACCGCCACAACGGAAGTTCTTGACGACGCGAACCGGCAACACAACCAGACAGGTACGTTCCGTACCCACGCCTTAAGAGCGTGGGTACGAGTCGTACCAGGCCCACACCTACGTCACCCCAACAATGGCAGGACGGCTCGTACCCACGTGGCAAAGGCCTGGGTACCGTACCCCCACCCGCGTATGCATGGAGCGTACCCCCCACCCCAACAGTGTAAGTACGACACGTACCCCCACCCGCGTATGCAAGGAGCGTACCCCCCATGCCAACAGCGTAAGTACGACACGTACCCCCACCCGCATATGCATGGAGCGTACCCCCCACCCCAACAGTGTAAGTACGACACGTACCCCCACCCGCGTATGCAAGGAGCGTACCCCCATGCCAACAGTGTAAGTACGACACGTACCCCCACCCGTGTATGCAAGGAGCGTACCCCCCATGCCAACAGTGTAAGTACGACAACAGTGTAAGTATGACACGTACCCCCACCGGCGTATGCAAGGAGCGTACCCCCATGCCAACAGTGTAAGTACGACACGTACCCCCACCCGCTTATGCATGGAGCGTACCCCCCACCCCAACAGTGTAAGTACGACACGTACCCCCACCCGCGTATGCAAGGAGCTTACCCCCCATGCCAACAGTGTAAGTACAACATGTCCCCCCACCCGCGTATGCATGGAGCGTACCCCCCACCCCAACAGTGTAAGTACGACACGTACCCCCACCCGCGTATGCAAGGAGCGTACCCCCCATGCCAACAGTGTAAGTACGACACGTACCCCCACCCGCGTATGCAAGGAGCGTACCCCCATGCCAACAGTGTAAGTACGACACGTACCCCCACCCGCGTATGCATGGAGCGTACCCCCCAACCCAACAGAGTAAGTACGACACGTACCCCCACCCGCGTATGCAAGGAGTGTACCCCCCATGCCAACAGTGTAAGTACGACACGTCCCCCCACCCGCGTATGCATGGAGTGTACCCCTCACCCCAACAGTGTAAGTACAACACGTACCCCCACTCGCGTATGCATGGAGCGTACCCCCCATGCCAACAGTGTAAGTACGACACGTACCCCCACCCGCGTAGGCAAGGAGCGTACCCCCCATGCCAACAGTGTAAGTACGACACGTCCCCCCACCCACATATGCATGGAGCGTACCCCGCACCCCAACAGTGTAAGTATGACATGTACCCCCAACCGCGTATGCATGGAGCGTACCCCCCACCCCAACAGTGTAAATACGACACGTACCCCCACCTCATATGCATGGAGCGAACCCACACACGTGTATGTTCTAAGTGTACATATTGTGAAACAGGAGGGGTGGGTGCCTATCACTCCCAGCAGTGCCCAGTCGCAAGAGTGGTGGGTGCAGAGTCCTCCCAGCAGTGCCCAGAGACGGGAGGGGTGGGTGCCTATCACTCCCAGCAGTGCCCAGACACAGGAGGGGTGTGTGCAGAGTCCTCCCAGCAGTGCCCAGACACAGGAGGGGTGTGGGCAGAGTCCTCCCAGCAGTGCCCAGAGACAGGAGGGGTGGGTGCCTAACACTCCCAGCAGTGCCCAGAGACAGGAGGGGTGGGTGCAGAGTCCTCCCAGCAGTGCCCAGACACAGGAGGGGTGGGTGCCTATCACTCCCAGCAGTGCCCAGAGACAGGAGGGGTGTGTGCAGAGTCCTCCCAGCAGTGCCCAGACACAGGAGGGGTGTGTGCAGAGTCTTCCCAGCAGTGCCCAGAGTCAGGAGGGGTGTGTGCAGAGTCCTCCCAGCAGTGCCCAGAGTCAGGAGGGGTGTGTGCAGAGTCCTCCCAGCAGTGCCCAGACACAGGAGGGGTGTGTGCAGAGTCCTCCCAGCAGTGCCCAGAGGCAGGAGGGGTGTGTGCAGAGTCCTCCCAGCAGTGCCCAGAGGCAGGAGGGGTGTGTGCAGAGTCCTCCCAGCAGTGCCCAGAGGCAGGAGGGGTGTGTGCAGAGTCCTCCCAGCAGTGCCCAGAGACAGGAGGGGTGGGTGCCTATCACTCCCAGCAGTGCCCAGAGACAGGAGGGGTGGGTGCCTATCACTCCCAGCAGTGCCCAGACACAGGAGGGGTGTGTGCAGAGTCCTCCCAGCAGTGCCCAGACACAGGAGGGGTGTGGGCAGAGTCCTCCCAGCAGTGCCCAGAGACAGGAGGGGTGGGTGCCTAACACTCCCAGCAGTGCCCAGAGACAGGAGGGGTGGGTGCAGAGTCCTCCCAGCAGTGCCCAGACACAGGAGGGGTGGGTGCCTATCACTCCCAGCAGTGCCCAGAGACAGGAGGGGTGTGTGCAGAGTCCTCCCAGCAGTGCCCAGACACAGGAGGGGTGTGTGCAGAGTCCTCCCAGCAGTGCCCAGAGTCAGGAGGGGTGTGTGCAGAGTCCTCCCAGCAGTGCCCAGAGTCAGGAGGGGTGTGTGCAGAGTCCTCCCAGCAGTGCCCAGACACAGGAGGGGTGTGTGCAGAGTCCTCCCAGCAGTGCCCAGAGGCAGGAGGGGTGTGTGCAGAGTCCTCCCAGCAGTGCCCAGAGGCAGGAGGGGTGTGTGCAGAGTCCTCCCAGCAGTGCCCAGAGGCAGGAGGGGTGTGTGCAGAGTCCTCCCAGCAGTGCCCAGAGTCAGGAGGGGTGTGTGCCTAACACTAATAGCAGTGCCCATGAAACGCAAAGGGTGGAGTAGCCACAGATACCATGCCCACAAATTGCAGTCAGGTGCAAAAGGACCCTGCAGTACATGTACCACATGTGTGCGAGGCTGGGAGTATACGCATGCATAGCGCAGAAAAGAAAACATTTACACATGAAGTCATGTCAATAGTCCACATACACAAGTACAATGACTACCAAGAATGCCACGAATGATGCAGGTGGAGACATCGCTCAGCATGCATGTGCAAAGTAGAAGGAGTCCGTCACACACCCAGCTAATGTACACACAGCTCTGCGCTAAATATTGGGAACACCCTGCAGGGAAGATGGCAGGGTACACAGAGGAAGGAATACACCTTTGGACAATTTCACCATGCAGCAACTGCTTACATGAACACAGAAACCTAGCTAACACCGTGTGATGGCACACAGATCCCAGGGTCCCCCCTATGACCAGCACACTACTACATTTCCAACACAACCAACACATGATCACCACCCAAAATCATGTAGCAGCCCCACCAACAGCAATATCAGAAAAGCAGTAGTGTTCAAAGGAAACAAAAATGGCTTTAATCAGCATGATCAAAAATTGTATGTTCGTAGAAAGTTCAATATTTACAATGCCCATAGGGCAGTCCAGAAGTCACAGCTGGATGCGTGTCCCCTAGCTTGCCTGCACAGTTACATTCCGTCGTCTTCCACAGGGGTGAGGGCATCATGTGGGGGGGAAGAAACAGGCACCGCAGGGACAGGAGGGTGAAGGGTAGGCGTCGTGGGTGCAGGGATAGAGGACTCCACCACAGGGGGTGGGGCAGGGCCAAAGGTGGAGGCCAGGATCTCGCTGCACACCTTAGCAAGGTCCTCCAGGGAATCCCCTGCACCCGAAGGAACGACAGGCCCCAAGGAGGGGGGGGGGTCAGAGGGATAGGTCGCAGCGCCACTGGGGGAGGGTGTAGACAGGGGGGGGGAAATCAACCACCCTGACCGAGGACTTCCTTGACCGCTTGCGTGGTGGCGTCACTGTGGGGCTCAGGGACAGAGCGGCCATGAAGGAGTCTTTGGGGGAGATGTGGCCAGGAGAGGTGAGGGGAGGGGATTTGGAGGGAGTGGATTGGGTGGAATGCGGACTCCCACTCTGGCTGCGTGTCACACGTTTGGCCCCCGACCCAGTGGGTGTGCCTACTTCACCCTGTGTGTGCGTGTCAGGAGGTGTGCGGTGGACCTTTCCTGCTGGTGTGGTGCCTGTGTGTGTTGTGGTGGGTGCATGCTGACGTCTGGGTGTACGTGGGACAGGCATGGGAGTGGGAAGTGTGGATGGGGCAGGGGTAGGGGGTGGGACGTAGCGCTGCAGGAGACCCACTGCTGCAGTCAGTGTCGAGTCTATCGACCTCAGCAAGATGCGTTGGTCAGCCTGCGATGAATGAATGCCCTCCAAGTATGCCTCCATGTTGTTGAGGACCTGGCTGTGGCCATGGAGGACATTAAGGATCGCAGCCTGACCAATCTGCAACTGCTGGATGTCCACAGACTCGGCATTGGCGGCAGCAGTGGAGACAGGGGCAGGGGGTGCGGTGCCTGGCAGGAAGGAGACATGTGGTGACTGGGCACGTTGGGAAGGGACACGAGCAAGTGGGAGGCGGCTGATGGCAATGGAGGGGGCGGGGTGCAATGTTGTGCTGCTGTCAGATGGTGGTGCAGCCTCCGCCCACTCGGAGAGATCATCCTCGGACCCGTCAGCTTCATACTCTGTTGTGCCAGTCGACAGGTCCCCGGCTTCACTCTCCTCCGCCTCAGTCCCACTTGATGTGCCAGCCCCGATGTCACCGCTGGCACTGGTGCTCGCCCCTCTGCTCCGTCTGTGCCCATGTCTCCCTCCGTGTCCCCCGACGATGCTGTGGGCAGGGTGAAGAGACAGAAATTAATCATACACCTGTATACATATGTCACATGAGTCCAATCTACATAGGTTACAGTGCATAGCCTGAAACAAAAGAAGAGTTACATCTACAAAACAAGGTACATATGTAGGGCATGCAAGACACAGTTGTTTGACCCACCTTGCCACCGAAAAACTATGGAGAGCATGACACAATAGCAAATGAGATGGAATGGAATTTTGACTGAGGAGCAAGGCCCTGGGGACAATCCAGCACTGCATCTGCACCACACAGCGTGGCAGGAAATAGGGATGAGCAGGGACCATATCCAGGAACAAGAGGCACATGCAGCATAGGTTATACTGAAAACATGCCCACCATGACTGGCCCACTGCACCTTGAGTGCATGTCCAGACAAACATCACACACTGGCCAGTCCTAGCAAGGAGATATCAGGTTGTGACATGAAGGCCATGCCCGCACCACCCACCCCCTACATGAGACTATCATTTTGGAGACACAGGAAGCACTTACATCCCTTAGTCTGGGTGAAATACACATGGGATGCAACAAATCAAGGTTGCACACAAAATACCCAAGGTGCGCCTGTCCAAATAATCATGTACAAATGGGCATCATCAGATGATTGAAACAAGACACACAGGCAATGTCCACTGTGAGTACGAACAAGGAAAATCAGGTCAGTCTGTACAGTGGACACTTGTACTACATTTCACGTCAATATACATTTGGCCAGGGGACAATGGCACAGAGCACAACCTATGCTGTAGACACAGAGATTGTCAACATATTCAGATTACACACATGATACCTAGGAAAATATGCCCCTGGGGACAGTAGTGGCCACACAACTCCATGCTCCTGAATGGGAATGACTGCAACACACGCTACCATCCCCGCACTATGCGTACCGCACACTCATGCACATCATGTCACAGGCCACCACATAGGACATGCGTGCTGTAAGGCCTCACACTTGAGAGACTAACTCCCATGTCTGGACTCAGCATTAGTGCCAACTGACATGGAACCCACAAGACCAGAACTGGACAGGGCACAGGCAAGGTCCCAAAAGCTGTTACACACCACCCCCACACATGATGCTGCAGGCATTGTACACGTTGAGAAGGTGCCAGGCTACATAACCTTGTGACGGAGTGACTTCACACAGACCAGGGAACACATTGCAAGGAGGGGAAGGGAGGCAGGAGAGCACTGCAATACTGTGGGTAACAGGATCTGCACAGCACCATTAAACCCTGGCAGTGCATCCATGGAACAGTGCACTTACAAATGCTGGTGAAACACAACAAACACACATGTACCTACCCCCTTCCTGCTGCTGCATCTCCTGTAAGCGCCTGTCCAAGTCTGGAAATACCACCGCCAGCACACGCTTGTGGATGTGGGAGAGACGGCGGCGCCCGCGGTTCTTATGGCTCTCAGGTGAGTCCCCCAGCAGGACCCGTGCGATCCTCCGCATCCAGCACCGGATATCCTGCCAGCGTTTCCTCACCTGGGACAGGCTCCGTTTCCGACCATCCGCACTCCTCACGGCACTGACGGCGGTCAGGCAGATCTGCTCCTTGGCAGAGGCGCCTACCTGTGAGGATGAACAAGTGACACTACATCAATACACCTGCAACATGTCACAGAGACACATATGGGGACAAATTAGCTGGTTACAACAAGGCATGTCATGCAGCCAACGCATTGCACCTTTGCCATAGGGACATACTCCTCTGGGGAAGGGCAAAAGCAGTACGTGCCAGTGAAAGTACACAGGTGGAATGAGGGCAAAGACACAATCAATTATCAAGGCTCACACTGTGCATCACACCCACCCCTCCTGACTCTGGGCACTGCTGGGAGGACTCTGCACACACCCCTCCTGACTCTGGGCACTGCTGGGAGGCCTCTGCACACACCCCTCCTGTCTCTGGGCACTGCTGGGAGTGATAGGCACCCACCCCTCCTGTCTCTGGGCACTGCTGGGAGGCCTCTGCACACACCCCTCCTGTCTCTGGGCACTGCTGGGAGTGATAGGCACCCACCCCTCCTGTCTCTGGGCACTGCTGGGAGTGATAGGCACCCACCCCTCCTGTCTCTGGGCACTGCTGGGAGGCCTCTGCACACACCCCTCCTGTCTCTGGTCACTGCTGGGAGTGATAGGCACCCACCCCTCCTGTCTCTGGGCACTGCTGGGAGTGATAGGCACCCACCCCTCCTGTCTCTGGGCACTGCTGGGAGGACTCTGCACACACCCCTCCTGACTCTGGGCACTGCTGGGAGGCCTTTGCACACACCCCTCCTGTCTCTGGGCACTGCTGGGAGTGATAGGCACCCACCCCTCCTGTCTCTGGGCACTGCTGGGAGGCCTCTGCACACACCCCTCCTGTCTCTGGGCACTGCTGGGAGTGATAGGCACCCACCCCTCCTGTCTCTGGGCACTGCTGGGAGTGATAGGCACCCACCCCTCCTGTCTCTGGGCACTGCTGGGAGGACTCTGCACACACCCCTCCTGTCTCTGGGCACTGCTGGGAGACATCAGGCATTCCCCCCCCTGGGACCCCCCCTACAGTACATAGCATGTGTGTCACACCTGGACACAATGGCAGAAGTCACAGTCACAAAAAAGGGACACAGTCTGTGCTAGTAGCTCTGCACTCACCTGATACACTGGTCGCCCATACAGCAGGGGGTACTGTGGGAGGATCACATCCAGCAATGCCAGGTTCTCCTCCAGGGTGAATGGCTGTGACCTCTCCACAGCCCTTGACATGGTTCCAGGGAATCAGGAGCAGCAGCAGTGTGGTAGAATGAAATATGTGCAGGCAAGTGCTCCCTCATGGGACCTGGCTGCCTTATATCTGCCTTGCTGGGCTGTGTCATGCACAGGAGTACAGAGTGATTGGTCACTCACCTTTGCATCCTATGTTTCCTCCAATCCCTTCAAACCTAGCACAGTCAGTGGGTTCTTATTGTGTTTTTTTCTTCAGCATGATGTCAACCCCACAAACACATTGCAACAAAGTAGATTCATTCCAACTGACTTCTGCTGTGCACCTTCCAGAACAAATTCAAACTTAAAACTTGGTCTCCATGACAACCAGCATGCATGTAGGCCTTAATACTTGTCCCTCATGTGTCCCCTATGTAAAATTGAGCTTCACCCACAGGTACGGTGCGTTCCGGGCCCCTAGGGCACCCCAAATGCATAGCAACGGCCCGTACACGCGTGCGTACGTTCACTATCACTATGGGTGTCCTCGCGTATGAGTACTCATACTGGTACGGCCCGTACACACGCCTGTACATTCACTATCACTACGAGTACGCATACGCGAGAACACCCATAGTGGTACGGACCGTACACACGCCTGTACGTCCACTATCACTATGGGTGTCCTCGCGTATGCTACTCATAGTGATAGTGAGCGTACAGGCGTGTGTACGGGCCGTACCACTACGAGTACGCATACGCGAGGACACCCATGGTGATAGTGAACGTACAGGCGTGTGTACGGTCCGTACCACTATGGGTGTTCTCGCGTATGCGTACTCGTAGTGATAGTGAACATACAGGCGCGTGTACGGGCCGTACCACTACGAGTACGCATATGCGAGGACACCCATGGTGATAGTGAACGTACAGGCGTGTGTACGGGCCGTACCACTATGGGTGTTCTCGCGTATGCGTACTCGTAGTGATAGTGAACGTACAGGCGTGTGTGCGGGCCGTACCACTATGGGTGTTCTCGCGTATGCGTACTCGTAGTGATAGTGAGCGTACAGGCGTGTGTACAGGCCGTACCACTACGAGTACGCATACGCGAGGACACCCATGGTGATAGTGAACGTACAGGCGTGTGTACGGTCGTACCACTATGGGTGTTCTCGCGTATGCGTACTCGTAGTGATAGTGAACGTACAGGCGTGTGTACGGGCCGTACCACTACGAGTACGCATACGCGAGGACACCCATGATGATAGTGAACGTACACACGCGTGTACGGGCCATACCACTATGGGTGTTCTTGCGTATGCGTACTTACTGACCGTACACATGCCTGTACGCTCACCATCACTATGGGTGCACATACGGCAGCACTCCCATAGTGATATGGGAACGTACACAGGCCCTCTTAGCAGCAGTACGGTGGTTTTCACACATCACAGTGGTGACAGGCAGCACACAGGAAGGAATAGGGCTGACATACTTGTCCATGGATGGACATCAAGGCATTGTCTGGGCAGTACTACATGTGTGGGGCACAGGTGTGACAGGCTGTGATGTGGAACATTACTCCTGAGTCAAGAAGGCACCAGATGTATGATGAGATGTGTACAGATGTAATGTGTGACGGTGCAATGTGTGCCAGGCATGCCCTTGACTCCTTTGACATGTGTGCATGTCGTACTGCACACTTGGGATGAGCAACACTGGCATGGCACGGACACCAACACACGGAAGTGTCCCCTGATGCCCGGTACAGGGGTTACCACACCTGACTTGTCACTACCCACGGTGCACGATGTGACAATGTCATGTATGTGTGGGGGGTTCCCATTAGGTTGATGTTGGAGCACCCTCAAAAGCTGCAGCTGTTGCAGCAACCAACATGTGTCTGTGTGTAGATTGACATTGCACACTGTTCCGCACACCATGCCACATGTGGTATCGGATGTGAGGTGCGTATGTATGCATGGGACACGGAGTAGCGTAACAAGGACATGTCTGCATCCTCCCTATGAATGTGTGGTGAGTCATGACATGTGCACCTTCATGGCAAGGTGTGTGGGCTGTCCTAGTGTAATTTCTATAATTGGAAGAAAGGCACTCTATTTTTTAAGAAATCTGTTTCTAAAATAATTTTAGAAAATTTTTTAAAGGAAGGGGTGCTTCCGAAATGGGGCTGTCTGTCTGAGCAGACCCTGGAATGAAGAGTTTAGTAATGCAAGTGCTTCGCCTTGCTTCGGAGCAACGTACCCACCAGCCTCAGCTGAAAATGTTTTTAGTTACTTATTGAGTTTTTAACAATTTCATAACAATGTTGTTAGATAATAATTAACATATGTTCACTTCACTATGCAAACTTTTCAAAGTAATTCATTTAATCAAAATGTACATTTCACAATAATGTTTACAATGAGTACAGGTATCAGAATTTCAAAATGATCTATATTCGCCCAATGCATTTCGGGCCTTTAGCGGCCCTTCGTCAGGGGCTTCTCTGCAAATAAATAAAAAAAATACAAACATTTTAACGTCGGTGTACAGGAGAGCAACATATACATATGATCCATATTTGAAAACTCCACGTAGTTTTTCACATAGACAAAAATGAATGTCCTTTTATCAAAGAGAAAGTTTGTGAAGAGGATAATCCACTGTAAAACCAATCACCCAGTGTAGTGAGAAAATGCTGTGCAAGAAAAACAAAACAAGGTACCTGATTGTCTGGTACTCTCCCTGGCTGTAAAAAGGTGGAAAAACACTAACGTAACTAAACAATCTACACCCCTCAGTAAAAGAAAGTAACCGGACAAACGTCCCTCGATTCAACTGACCTGCGAAATGATACTGATCCTCGTTAACACAAACTCCTTCACGGGATCAACTGTAAGAAAAACGTACACAAAAGAGCGCTTACTAACCATACTTAACTTACTTTGCTGCGTACCAACACCCATCGTGTGTATTCCTCTAAACTCAACAAAAGTGACCCTCACCTTTACTGTGAAAATATCTTGACTTCTCGTAATCTCCAAAAAACCGCTATCTGAGCTCCTCAAAGCCGTGCTAAATCATCAAAGCGGCGTCTGCCTTATACGGAACCTCTCTAATCGCCAAAGAAATAGGACTAAAACACTCGACTGAAAATACGGGCCGCCATTTTCGAAAGGGAACCCATTACATAAGTCGCAATTGGTAAACTCGGCCGCCACTTTCAATAGGGAAACTATTCCCAAAAAACACAACTAATGAACAAAAAAGAGTATTGAAAAAAATGTGCAAGATTAAATTGAAAAGAGAGGAAAGAATTCAGAATGTGCCTCTTGGAAAATGATAGAAAAGGAAACTGTGTAAACAATTGTGGACATTCATAATATTGACGTCTATATGTCTCCTACAGCATGCCAAAGCATCGGTTTACAAAAAACATGCTAAATCAACTTTTTCATTAATCCCATGGGGATCTTGTGTATTCAACCTCCTGATCCAAAATATCTCTCTTTGTAAAAGAGATTTAGATAGGTTCCTGCCCGGGACTGGGACCATTTTGTCAATGATTTCAAATTTCAGTTGGGAAATAGAATGTTTACACCTATTCCAATGTACTGCTAAACTACTCTTTTGGTTGTTATTACGAATAGTGCTTTTGTGTTCAGAGATTCGAGTTTTAATTTTTCTCTCTGTTTTCCCTATATAAAGAAGTGCGCACGGACATTTAATAGCATAGATGACGTTAGTGGAGTCACAAGTGGAACTGTGATGCAATTTGATGGTTTTCCCCGTAGAGGGATGGTGTACTATATCACCTGCTAATAAGTTGTTGCAATGTACGCAGTTGGCACATCTTTGCGTGCCTTTGAATTCTAAGGTAGTAGCCTTGGATGTGGTAGATACAATTTCTTTGATGTTCTTCGATCTTTTATATGCAAATAAAGGTTTCTCTTTGAAAAGATCTTTGAAATCCTCTTCGTTTTGTAGCATGTCCCATCTGTTAATGATGATTTGTTTGATTTGTTTTGAACTTGTTGAATACTTAGACACAAAGACTTGTCTAGTGGAACATTTCTTAGGTGCAGGTTGTAGTAGACTTTCTCTTGTCCTTTGTTGGGTCTTGGTAATTGCTTCATTCAAAATTTCCTCAGGATATCCTTTGGATAAATACCTCTTCTTCATACTCTCTGTGTTGGTTTGACATGTTTGTTCGGACGAACATATCCTTTTAGCACGTAAAAATTGTGAAAAAGGAAGATTCTTCAATAAATTCTGTGGATGGAAGCTGGTGAATCTCAAGGTGTTGTTCTTGTCAGTGGGTTTATGATGAATTTCTGTTTGAATAATAACATCCTTGATTTTTATCAATACATCCAAGAAAGATAATGAGTGTTTACTGATGGTGTTAGTAAATTGTATGTGTTCATTTTTTAGGTTGAGTTCCGATATCTTTTTGTCCAACATTTCCGGGCTATTTTTCCAGATTAAAAAGATGTTGTCTATGTATCTCACATACATCAGAACATTATCCGTCCATTCACTGTCAAGGTAAATGTGCTGGTCTTCAAAATGGGCCATGTAGGTATTCGCGTATGCGGGCGCCCCTGCAAAACCCATAGATGTGCCTTTGAGTTGTAAGTAGTACAGATCGTTCCACTCAAAGTAACTGTGATGTAAACAGAAATGCAACATTTCTAGTACAAAGATTTTGTCTGCTCTCAAGGTAGTTTGTCTTAATAATGCCCATTCAACAGCTTCCATCCCCCCAGAATGAGGGATGGAGGTATATAAGGATTTCACATCCAAAGTACACAATAAGCTTTCGTGAGTGATCTGGACCCTTTGTAGTTTTTGTAAAAATTGAGTGGTATCTTTGATATAGGAATTCCATTCCTGAACAAAAGGTTGTAAAAAACAGTCAATGTATTTGCCAATGGGTTCAAAAATGGTCCCGCACCCGGTCACTATGGGTCTAAATGGCGGATTGAAAAGATCTTTATGGATTTTAGGCAGCATGTATAATCCAGGTGTACTCGGATTCTCTTGGGTTAGGAATAATCTTGTGTTGTCTGTGATCCATCCCATTTCTTTAGCTTTAGTTAAAATGGTGTTGAGTGTAACTGTAAGTTGGTTAATGGGATCTCCGTCTAAAAGGAGATACGTGCTAGAATCTGACATGTGTTCCATAACTTTTTGATGATAGAATGTTTGATCCATAATGACAATAGCTCCTCCCTTGTCAGCCTTTTTGATGTTTATGTCATTGTCATTAGCAATATTTTTGAGAATGGATTGGTCAGATTTAGTAAGATTGGTTTTGATTTGCTTTTTGGTGTTCATCTTAGACAAATCTTTCTTCACCAGATTTTCAAACGCATCCAGGATTTTATGAGATATAGGTGCTTGGAACGTGGATTTTCGTCTGAACTCTTCTAGTTCTTTTTCAGGAAGAGGACCCTCTGTCGTTACAAACGTTGAAAAAAAGTATTTCAGTCTTAAGACCCGCATGAACTTGAATAACGTAATCTCGTTTTCCAATGTGTTGGTATGATATGTGGGAACGAATCCTAATCCTTTGTTCAGAGTCCTAATTTGATGGTTCGAGAAGTGTTTAGAAGAGATATTGATAATTAGGTTGTTTTCTGACTCCTCAACGTCGGTTTTGACCTTTCTTTTACTTCTCCTGGTTTTCCTGTCGTGTTTCCTGGGGGTAAACTGCTGTCCGTGACCTGGGTTAAAAAAGAAGAACTTGATGTTGAAGCGTGACTTTCAGTTGTTCCAACTCGTTCTGCCGGTGTTTTTTCACGGGACTTATCCACATTCGGTGGTGGTCTATTGATATTGGTGTCAGTGTCAGTTGCCAGACTCTCTTCTGAGGAAACATTCGGATATTTCTTAAAGAATACTCTCCTCTGGGCATACACTTCCGCCTATGTATAAACCTCGTTAAGTTTATAATCCAAGGTGTCCCTCTTATATTTTCTCAATTTCCCTTCTTGTATTTCCTTGGAATAATTCTCTAATTTCTTATTCATGTCTTCCAGGACTTTGTGCCAATCTTCAGAATCCATTCTCGCTTCTATGTCTGTTTGTATTGTTTTGATCTCTTCCGTGATCTCTTGAATAATGACAGCTAATTCTTCAACTAGTAGTAGTATTAAATCTAATGAACACTTATTCAATACAGCGTACCAACGGATAATGTTCTGATGTATGTGAGATACATAGACGACATCTTTTTAATCTGGAAAAATAGCCCGGAAATGTTGGACAAAAAGATATCGGAACTCAACCTAAAAAATGAACACATACAATTTACTAACACCATCAGTAAACACTCATTATCTTTCTTGGATGTATTGATAAAAATCAAGGATGGTATTATTCAAACAGAAATTCATCATAAACCCACTGACAAGAACAACACCTTGAGATTCACCAGCTTCCATCCACAGAATTTATTGAAGAATCTTCCTTTTTCACAATTTTTACGTGCTAAAAGGATATGTTCGTCCGAACAAACATGTCAAACCAACACAGAGAGTATGAAGAAGAGGTATTTATCCAAAGGATATCCTGAGGAAATTTTGAATGAAGCAATTACCAAGACCCAACAAAGGACAAGAGAAAGTCTACTACAACCTGCACCTAAGAAATGTTCCACTAGACAAGTCTTTGTGTCTAAGTATTCAACAAGTTCAAAACAAATCAAACAAATCATCATTAACAGATGGGACATGCTACAAAACGAAGAGGATTTCAAAGATCTTTTCAAAGAGAAACCTTTATTTGCATATAAAAGATCGAAGAACATCAAAGAAATTTTATCTACCACATCGAAGGCTACTACCTTAGAATTCAAAGGCACGCAAAGATGTGCCAACTGCGTACATTGCAACAACGTAATAGCAGGTGATATAGTACACCATCCCTCTACGGGGGAAACCATCAAATTGCATCACAGTTCCACTTGTGACTCCACTAACGTCATCTATGCTATTAAATGTCCGTGCGGACTTCTTTATATAGGGAAAACAGAGAGAAAAATTAAAACTCGAATCTCTGAACACAAAAGCACTATTCGTAATAACAACCAAAAGAGTAGTTTAGCGGTACATTGGAATAGGTGTAAACATTCTATTTCCCAACTGAAATTTCAAATCATTGACAAAATGGTCCCAGTCCCGGGCAGGAACCTATCTAAATCTCTTTTACAAAGAGAGATATTTTGGATCAAGAGGTTGGATACACAAGATCCCCATGGGATTAATGAAAAAGTTGATTTAGCATGTTTTTTGTAAACCGATGCTTTGGCATGCTGTAGGAGACATATAGACGTCAATATTATGAATGTCCACAATTGTTTACACAGTTTCATTTTCTATCATTTTCCAAGAGGCACATTCTGAATTCTTTCCTCTCTTTTCAATTTAATCTTGCACATTTTTTTCAATACTCTTTTTTGTTCATTAGTTGTGTTTTTTGGGAATAGTTTCCCTATTGAAAGTGGCGGCCGAGTTTACCAATTGCGACTTATGTAATGGGTTCCCTTTCGAAAATGGCGGCCCATATTTTCAGTCGAGTGTTTTAGTCCTATTTCTTTGGCGATTAGAGAGGTTCCGTATAAGGCAGACGCCGCTTTGATGATTTAGCACGGCTTTGAGGATCTCGGATAGCGGTTTTTTGGAGATTACGAGAAGTCAAGATATTTTCACAGTAAAGGTGAGGGTCACTTTTGTTGAGTTTAGAGGAATACACACGATGGGTGTTTGTACGCAGCAAAGTAAGTTAAGTATGGTTAGTAAGCGCTCTTTTATGTACGTTTTTCTTACAGTTGATCCCGTGAAGGAGTTTGTGTTAACGAGGATCAGTATCATTTCGCAGGTCAGTTGAATCGAGGGACGTTTGTCCGGTTACTTTCTTTTACTGAGGGGTGTAGATTGTTTAGTTACGTTAGTGTTTTTCCACCTTTTTACAGCCAGGGAGAGTACCAGACAATCAGGTACCTTGTTTTGTTTTTCTTGCACGGCATTTTCTCACTACACTGGGTGATTGGTTTTACAGTGGATTATCCTCTTCACAAACTTTTCTCTTTGATAAAAGGACATTCATTTTTGTCTATGTGAAAAACTACGTGGAGTTTTCAAATATGTATCATATGTATATGTTACTCTCCTGTACACCGACGTTAAAATGTTTGTATTTTTTTGATTTATTTGCAGAGAAGCCCCTGACGAAGGGCCGCTAAAGGCCCGAAATGCATTGGGCGAATATAGATCATTTTGAAATTCTGATACCTGTACTCATTGTAAACATTATTGTGAAATGTACATTTTGATTAAATGAATTACTTTGAAAAGTTTGCATAGTGAAGTGAACATATGTTAATTATTATCTAACAACATTGTTATGAAATTGTTAAAAACTCAATAAGTAACTAAAAACATTTTCAGCTGAGGCTGGTGGGTACGTTGCTCCGAAGCAAGGCGAAGCACTTGCATTACTAAACTGTCCTAGTGTAATGTCATGTGACCTGTGGCTCTAGTGTTCCGCTACCAGTCTCTGCAAACGACATCCTACTTCTGCTGATGTGTGGGTGTATGTCACTCCTGTCTTGCGTCTGGCTGTTCACTTGCACTGGGACACAGCTAATCCCATGCCATGGCATGTGGAGGTTCTCAATCTCCGTTTGTAGCTGGGTCTAGGTAGGAGTGTCACCTGCCAGCCATACGTGTCCAGGGCATGTGGCACATACCTGACTCCGTATGTAGCATATGTGTATAGACAGATTAACATGTGCTCAGTACAAATTAATTGTCTGTGCTCGTTTTCCAGGATCAGCACATGATGCCTACATCATGAGGCGTAGCAGGGTGCCTGAAATGATGACGCAGCTGCGCAACAAACGAGCATGTGTTGTTGGTGGGTACAGTCTGTCTGTCCTGTATTTTGCGTAGACTTCCAGCACGACCGCTTCTCCTGTTCTAACGATGTCCATGTGCTTTCCATGTAGGGGACGCTGGCTATCCCAACATGCCATGGCTGATCACACCTCTCCGCAACCCCATTACGCCGGCCCAGCTCCGCTACAACACCGCCCATGGCCGGACAAGGCGAGTGATAGAGAGGACGTTTGGCCTGCTGAAGAGCCGATTCAGGTGCCTACACAAGACCGGCGGCGCACTCCCATATGCCCCGGCGAAGGTCTCTTGTTAGACCCGGCCCTCGTAACATAGTCAGACCTGACCCCTGCACCTCACACCAGCCCCGAGCCCATGGCCTAGCAGATCCTGCCCACCAGAACACACACACCCGACCCGGACTTCCCCCGTCCGTGGCCTTCCTCCTTCGGCCACCCCGGGCCCGCGTGCCCACTTCATGCACCAAGATGGCCGCCCGGCCCCAGCGCGACCCTAGCCTATAGGCGCCACTCCGGCTGGAGGACATCGCGCTCCCCTTGGGATGAGAAAGGGAGGAGCAGTTTCCATCACACCTCTGCGCTTCCCTGGGAAGGTGGGTTTTGATCGACCCGCCGGCCTCCCCGAGGGCTGGCTCCACGCCTGCTGGGTGTCTGGGGCTCCTCCCGACCCGGCCCTGAAAGGATCAAAGGACAATGGCAGGAAACCCCCAACAAGCGACCCCCAGGTGACAAGACCCCTGCCTGCCCAGACTCCGGACATCAAAGAGGAGTCGCCCTATAACAAGGGGTGCTCTGGGACCGTCCGGCAGATTCGCCTTGGAAACACCTGAGCCCTGCTGAGTGACTCGCGGCTCCCTGAAGATCGTAAGACCTCCGACTCTGTGCTTGAGCCCTGCTGAGTGACTCGCGGCTCCCTGAAGATCGTAAGACCTCCGACTTTGTGCTTGAGCCCTGCTGAGTGACTCGCGGCTCCCTGAAGATCGTAAGACCTCCGACTTTGTGCTTGAGCCCTGCTGAGTGACTCACGGCTCCCTGAAGATCGTAAGACCTCCGAACTTATACTCGAGCCTGCTGAGTGACCCGCAGCTCCCATAGACTCTCTTGGTCCCGCCGGACCCCACGACGACAAGCGTATCCCCCAGCTCGAGGATTGTGAGCTGTGCGCCAGGTACGCTCCTGCATTTGATTCGTATCCCCAAAGACTGTCCCGCTACCTCCTGACCCCCCTCCAAGACTTTGCGAGCCCGCGCTCTACTTCTATATATTCTGCCTTGCTGATCATAAAGATCCTATCACTCCGATCTGATAAAGATTTGCTCTTAAGAACTCCTTGTGTAGTGTCTCTCTGTCGTGTGGTGCCGAGTGTACGATCCTAGATACGAGGTTCCTCCCCTGAGGAGTCTCCCGCCAGTGCCCGGCTACGCTACCTCGAGGGTGGGTCTCAGGGCAGTCAGGGCCCCTTCCGGGCCCTCTGAGATCGCCTTCTAACATTGGTGGCAGCGGTGGGATACGGGCCCATAATCTAGAGATCGTACCGTGAACGGCTGACGCACTACCGACAAAGATGGTAGAAGGAAACGCCGTGGTTCTCATAGAAGACGACGCCAGTACCGTGTTCCAGGTGGAACAGCTGGAAGAGTACACTCACAAAGAACTAAAGCAACTCTGTAAGGAACTCAGAATCGCTACCACTGGTCTCAACACCAAAGAAGATATGCAAAAGGCACTGAAAGCTTGGGTGGATTCTGGAGCCTCCCGCCCAGAAGGAGCGGGGGAGCCCCACGACGAAGCTGGACCCTCCCAAGGAGAACGCAGCAGCAACCAGGTGCGAGGCTTCGTACCAGACGGGGGCCTATCCCCGGAGGAACTTGCAGACAGAGAAAAAAGTCGCCATCACGAGCTCGAATTAGCCAAACTCAAAATTGAGGGCGAGTTGAAATTAGCCGAGAAAAAGCTAGCAGTGGAACAGTTGCGAGTACAAGGAGAACTAGAAGAGAAGAAACTCCAACGAGAACACGAGGGAAGGAGACTTCAACTGGAACATGAACGCAGCTTGAAGGAAATAGAACTGAAAGCAAGAAGCGAAGAAACGCGGTCCCCGGGGAACCGGGAGGCGGCCGCCCCGACGGAGCAGAAGGTCCACATCCCCAAGGATGTGGTCAAAGAATATTACAAAAATGATGACATTCAGCAATGGTTCCGGGCCTACGAGGTCGCCATGACCTCCCATCAGGTCCCGCAGAAGGATTGGGGTGCTGGGTTATGGGGACGATTCCTGAGCGAAGGAAGAGACACCCTGCTCGACCTACCCACCTCCATGCAGACCTCCTATGAACACATGAAAGCGGCCCTCCTCACAAGGTACGGCCTCACCCCGGAGATGTACTGCCAGCGGTTCCGGGACTGCAGGAAGATCCCGGGTACCACCTGGGTGGAATATGTGAATTTCTTCAGCCGCGCCTTCGATGGGTGGATCAAGGGCAGCAAGGTAACCACCCTGGAAGAACTAACCGACCTTATGTTGTGGGAACACCTGGCTGCCAACTGCTTTGTGGAACTACGCCAGCATCTGCTCGACAGCAAGCTCACGGACCCGAGAAAGCTGGCTGTCGAGGCGGATCGCTGGACCAACACCCGGGTGTCCCGGGGCCCTGTAGGAGAGTACCCCCGAGCCAGTCAGGGACCACCCCGCCAGAGAGGGGGGGGAAACCAGGGAGGGCAGAGAGAGCCCCAGGCTAGTCCCCCGAAGTCCCAACCTCCACCTTTCCCGGCACCCCCACAGCTGTATCCGGCCCCCCCCTGAGACGGGGGCACCGGGTAACCATCACTTGTTTCCGTTGCCAGAAGCCCGGGCATTATGCCAACGACCCTGAATGCCCCATGGCCCCACGCACCACCCAGGCAGCACCCCCCGCTAGACAGATAGCCAATGTAGCCCTGGGGGAGGAGGTTGAGGAGGCCGAGGAGTGGGAACCCGCCGCTATGGCCCTAGTGTCCTTAGGAGATAGAGAGATGGTCCCTGGGAGCCTCCTGCCCTCTAACACAAAGAAATATGGGCAGCTCGTAACGATCAATGGCCACCAAGTAGAAGCCCTCCGTGACACCGGGGCCAGCATCACCGGTGTCCTCAGCCATTTAGTCCACGAAGACCAGGTCCTCCCCAACGTATTTTGCCCTGTCATTTCAGCCGACAACACAGAAAGCCTATGTAAGGTAGCCCTGGTGCCCTTCGAGTGGGGAGGGGTGGTCGGTAAACTGAAGGTCGCAGTGAGAACCTCCCAGCCCGTCGACTGTCTCCTGGGGAACGACCTGGAAAGTTCCCCCTGGGGACAAGTTGAGCGCAAGACCCACCTCGGGATGATGGGCCTCCCTGAGTGGGTGTGCGCCACCACTCGATCCATGGCGGCTCGACTGACCCCCCTGAGGGACGTCGACGACGCCCCGACCCCTGAAGATGGGATGGTCCCGGCCGAGGGCCCCCACATCCCCCCACCAGAAGAGTCGATCGCCAGTGACGAACCCCCACCTTCCGACTCCACCCCAGACACCAAGTTAGGCGATCTGCCCAAATTGGCCCAGTGGCGCCACGAGGGGGGCCCCTCCCGAGAGGAGTTCTGCCGAGAGCAGGCTACCTGTCCCTCCCTGGTCGGGCCCCGGCAACAGGCAGAGGCCCAGGCCGCAGGTGACCAGACGGGGACGCACCGGGTGTATTGGGAGAATGACCTTTTGTACAGCGAACAGAAGTCGGTGGAGCTAGGGTCTGGCCGGGTGCTGGTGGTACCCCTACGCTTCCGAAACCTCCTCCTGGGCTTGGCCCACGACGTTCCCCTCGCAGGCCACTTGGGTCAGGACAAAACATACAGTCGCCTCGTGACTCACTTCTACTGGCCCAGAATGAAAGCGGATGTGGAAGCCCACTGCAAGTCCTGTCCCACGTGCCAGGCCAGTGGGAAGAGTGGAGGGAAGCGCAAGGCTCCCCTCCAACCCTTCCCTGTCGTCAGTACCCCTTTTGAGTGGGTCGGGATCGACATTGTAGGATCTCTGGACCCCCCAACTTCCCAGGGGCACCGGTTCATCCTCGTCCTGGTGGACCATGCCACCCGTTACCCTGAGGCCATCCCCCTGCGCACCGTCACGGCCCCCGTGGTGGGCCAGGCGCTGATGGGGATCTTCTCCCGCATGGGTTTTCCCCGCGAGGTCGTGAGCGATCGCGGTACCAACTTTATCTCCCGATACATGAGGTCCTTATGGCAACAGTGCGGCGTGTCCTACAAGTTCACCACCCCGTACCACCCCCAAGGAAACGGCCTGGTAGAGTGGTTTAACCGGACTCTGAAGGGGATGATCGCGGGCCTGGAAGAGCCCCTCCGGCGTAAGTGGGACCTCCTGCTCCCCTGCCTCCTATTCGCATACCGAGAAGTTCCCCAGAAATCCTTGGGTTTCAGCCCCTTTGAGTTACTCTACGGGCACCCCGTCAGGGGGCCCCTCAGCCTGGTCAAGGAAGAGTGGGAGGCGGCGCCCCGAGGCCCCCCCCGAGATGTGTTCCGTTACGTCCTGACCCTCCGAAATCAGACTAGAAGGTTCCGGGAGATGGCAGAGGCCAACCTGGAGGGGAGTCAGGAGGAGATGAAGCGCTGGTACGACCAGAACGCCGCGCTAGTCGAGTTTCAGCCGGGCCAGCTGGTGTGGGTCATGGCCCCCGTGAAACCCTGCGCTCTCCAGGATAAATGGACCGGGCCCTTCAAAGTAGTTGAGCGGAAGAGCCCGGTCACGTACTTGGTAGACGTCCAGTCACCCTGGGACCCCCTCCGGGTCCTCCACGTGAACCGCCTCAAACCCCACTTTGTGCGGACGGAGCTGAGCCTCCTACTGGCCACTGACGACGGGTCCGAAGAAGAGTCAGATCCTCTCCCTGATCTTCTGTGCACCAAGTAGAAGGACGGCTCCGTAGAGGGAGTGAACCTCTCCCCGTCTCTCACTCCCCAGCAACGTGAGGATTGCCGCCAGCTCCTAGGGCAGTTTCCGGACCTTTTCTCCCTGGTCCCCAAGGTCACTGACTGGTGTGTCCATGATGTGGATACCGGGGACAGCCCGCCCGTGAGACACCGAGCCTACCGAGTCCCTGATCGGGTCCGGTCCTGTATCCAAGCCGAAGTCTCGAAGATGTTGACCCTAGGCGTGATCGAACCCTCAGACAGCCCCTGGGCCAGCCCCGTGGTCCTGGTCCCAAAAGCAGCTGCCCCCGGGGTCGCCCCGGAACTCCGCTTCTGCGTGGACTACCGGGGACTCAATGAAGTCACCCGAGCCGATGCCCACCCCATTCCCCGAGCCGACGAGCTCATTGACCGGCTCGGGGCTGCTCGGTTCCTCAGCACCTTCGATCTCACCTGCAGCTACTGGCAAATTGCGCTCACAGAGGGAGCCAAGGACGGTCCGCCTTCTCCACCCCGGATGGGCACTATCGCTTTCGCGTGATGCCCTTCGGGATGAAAAATGCCCCGGCCACCTTTCAGCGACTGGTAAATAGAGTCCTGGCCGGGCTGGAAAAATTCAGCGCTGCATATCTCGACGATATCGCAGTTTTTAGTTCCGAATGGAGTGAGCACCTCCAGCACCTCCGGAGGGTGCTAACCACCCTACGCCAGGCGGGCCTCACCATGAAAGCCAGCAAATGCCAGATTGGGCAAGGTTCGGTAACCTACCTGGGGCACCAGGTCGGAAGCGGGCAGGTCGCCCCACTACAGCCCAAAATCGACGCCATCCTAGCCTGGGAGCCCCCCACTACCCAAACAGAGGTCCGAGCCTTTCTGGGCCTCACGGGCTACTACCAGAGATTCATCCGGAATTACGGCAGCCTGGTCGGTCCCCTCACGGGACTCACGTCCAAAAAGCAGCCCAAGAAGGTACAGTGGTCTCCTGCCTGCCAAGAGGCATTCAATGCCCTGAAAACGGCCATGTGTACGGCCCCTGTCCTCCAGGCCCCCGACTACTCCAAAGAGTTTGTGGTACAAACTGATGCCTCCGAGCATGGCATCGGGGCAGTCCTCTCCTAGGTAAATGACCAGGGTCTAGACCAGCCCGTGGCCTTCCTCAGCCGAAGGCTGTTGCCCCGGGAACAGAGATGGAGCACCATCGAGCGCGAGGCGTTCGCCGTAGTCTGGGCCCTCAAAAAACTACGCCCTTACCTGTTCGGCACCCATTTCAGGGTCCAAACGGACCATCGCCCCTTGCGATGGCTCATGCAGATGCGAGGAGAAAACCCCAAGCTTCTGCGGTGGTCAATCTCCCTCCAGGGGATGGATTTCACCGTGGAACATCGCCCTGGTACGGACCACGCCAACGCCGATTGCCTCTCCCGATTCTTCCGCCTCAGCGAAGAGAACCCCCAAGAAGATGGGTAGTTCTCTCCGGCTTTCAGCTGGGGGGACGCGTGTTAGACCCGGCCCTCGTAAGATAGTCAGACCTGACCCCTGTACCTTACACCAGCCCCGAGCTTATGGCCTAGCCGATCCTGCCCACCAGAACACACACACCCGACCCGGACTTCCCCCGTCTGTGGCCTTCCTCCTTCGGCCACCCCGGGCCCGCGTGCCCACTT
Source organism: Triturus cristatus (assembly GCF_964204655.1). Taxonomy (NCBI): domain Eukaryota; kingdom Metazoa; phylum Chordata; class Amphibia; order Caudata; family Salamandridae; genus Triturus; species Triturus cristatus. Next base: position 981,704,238 of record NC_140593.1, read on the forward strand.
CATGCACCAAGATGGCCACCCGGCCCCAGCGCGACCCTAGCCTATAGGCGCCACTCCGGCTGGAGGACATCGCGCTCCCCTTGGGATGAGAAAGGGAGGAGCAGTTTCCATCACACCTCTGCGCTTCCCTGGAAAGGTGGGTTTCGATCGACCCGCCGGCCTCCCCGAGGGCTGGCTCCACGCCTGCTGGGTGTCTGGGTCTCCTCCCGACCCGGCCCTGAAAGGATCAAAGGACAATGGCAGGAAACCCCCAACAAGCGACCCCCAGGTGACAAGACCCCTGCCTGCACAGACTCCGGACATCAAAGAGGAGTCGCCCTATAACAAGGGGTGCTCTGGGACCGTCCGGCAGATTCGCCTTGGAAACACCTGAGCCCTGCTGAGTGACTCGCGGCTCCCTGAAGATCGTAAGACCTCCGACTCTGTGCTTGAGCCCTGCTGAGTGACTCGCGGCTCCCTGAAGATCGTAAGACCTCCGACTTTGTGCTTGAGCCCTGCTGAGTGACTCGCGGCTCCCTGAAGATCGTAAGACCTCCGACTTTGTGCTTGAGCCCTGCTGAGTGACTCGCGGCTCCCTGAAGATCGTAAGACCTCCGAACTTATACTCGAGCCTGCTGAGTGACCCGCAGCTCCCATAGACTCTCTTGGTCCCGCCGGACCCCACGACGACAAGCGTATCCCCCAGCTCGAGGATTGTGAGCTGTGCGCCGGGTACGCTCCTGCATTTGATTCGTATCCCCAAAGACTGTCCCGCTACCTCCTAACATCCCCTCCAAGACTTTGTGAGCCCGCGCTCTACTTGTATATATTCTGCCTTGCTGATCATAAAGATCCTATCACTCCGATCTGATAAAGATTTGCTCTTAAGAACTCCTTGTGTAGTGTCTCTTTGTCGTGTGGTGCCGAGTGTACGATCCTAGATACGAGGTTCCTCCCCTGAGGAGTCTCCCGCCAGTGCCCGGCTACGATACCTCGAGGGTGGGTCTCAGGGCAGTCAGGGCCCCTTCCGGGCCCTCTGAGATCGCCTTCTAACATCTACAAAATCTTCATGGTCTGCTGCATGATGCACAACATGGCAGTTGAGAAAGCTGTGCCACTCATCCTGGATCAAGATGACGAGGATCATCCACCCGTGGAGGACGAAGGGCTTGGCAATGGGGCTAGTGATGTGGAGGATGTGGAGCCGCAAGAGGACATCCGGACTCGGCTCATACGGGACTTCTTTGCTTAGTGGTGAGTACCAGTGTCTGAGTGTGCACGCATTGGTCCCCGTGTGGCATGTGTTGTGATGTGTGTCTCCACCTGCATGTATGGCACGTGAGTCAGAGGTGTGTGTGGGTGTGTCACTGGAGTGATGGTGCCAGTGATGGTTGTATTTCCCCAGTCATAATTGTGACCTAGCATGTTGTCATCCATACATGTGTCGAGTAAATGCACATGCAAGTGGCTGTGCTTTTTGTGGCTGACTTCTTGTGTGTCTCTCTTCCCCAGGTACTTGTGCATGCCGTCTGCTGCTTGCATTGTTGTGGCACTGCTATTCCTCATGGACACGTCATCGTGTGCTGACTCAGCGTTACAGGCACGGACACGTTTGGAAGTCTCCTTAGGGTAAGGGATGCATCAGGGGTGTATTGGGTGTGGCAGTTGTTCACGATGTATGCACACTGCCCCTGTCGATGTTTGGTTCCTCTGCAGACATGTTGCATCACCATGGTACACATGACATGCAGCTGGGTACACCTGAATAGATGGTCAGACTTGTTGACAGTCATCAGTGATGGGATAGTGGATTGTGATGATGGCATCAATGTGTGTAACACTGCCCTCGGACACATACGGTTTGCATTGGCTTGACATGCTGTGGGACTTCCACATCAGCGGATCAATGGTGTATGGCAGGCTCTCCGTGAGCAGCTGGGGGTGTTTAGCTGTTAGCCGACACTTGTGTGCCACTTCCATGGCTATCAGGCATTTGTGCTGCAGAAGAGGGGTGCCAGTGTTGGACCCACATGTTACTCCACATAAACTGTTCATGTGTACTTCAAGTTGCCTCTGCAATCCCGAAAACATGACTAATAAAGGTGTCCCTATGCCTCCAAGGTGCCTCTTCTCAGTCAATGCTGGTGTGTTGCCACGGTGCATCCAGCATGTCTGGCATGGTTTTCCCTGATAGTGGCTATGTGTCTATGTGTCGAGTAGCAAGATGCAAGCTGTGTGTGTGGGATGAGACTGTGTATTGTGCATGATGTCCATGACTGTGTGGGTATTGTGACATGTGCCATCCCCATGAATCCAACGTTGGCCAGGCCCCCATTATCTGCATCCACCGGACTCAAGCTTGCAGGACATGGTTCTGCCACCTGTCTACACATACCTGGGTGCCCCCAGGACACTGGACATGATCCCTGACCTCTGTGCATGACTGTTGCTGTACTCAATATGTCTGTCGGCACGGTTGTGCGGCCACCCCCTCAGCTGGTTGGGCCCATCACGGGTGTGTATGGTGCTCCATGTCTGTCTTTCCTAATACACTGTGACCCGTGTGTCCTGTGCCAGACTCAGGCCCCAGAGTGTGGATGGTTGAAGTCAAAAGAGAACTCAGGCATGTTTAGACTTTACAAGACACATGTAAGGTAATAATGCAACCAGCAGGCATCTTCTCTTCATGGTGTGACTTTTTATTTTAGTGGGGGGGGGGTATGACATGAGGGGCTTTCCGGGTGTTTGGAATCCAAAGTTCAGTAGGAGAGTTGGTGTCCTTGCCATTTGAAATCCTCAGAGTCCATGCCACAGTCTTTGTCAACATTGGTCAGACAGTGACCAGCAAGGCCATGTGGCAGAGAATGTCTTTTGATGCTGTGCTGCTGTTGCTCCAGTGGGCCAGGTGCCAGGCCAGGTGTCCTGGGAGATGGTGCTGTAGCGCCAACCCTCACGGTCTTTTCCGTGGACGACCCGCCCTCCTGCGGGGACCCTCAGAAGCAGGCCGTGACGATGTTTGGGATGCTCCATCAGATGTTTCCTCCTCCTCCAACTGATCCCTCCCTGTGGGTGGTGATGTTCTACGCCTTCTGGCACAGGGAGGGTTGCCCATGTTGTCGGCCATCCGACGGAGTGTAGTGTGAATTCCCGTGTACACCGTCACGAGCTCAGCCTGTCCGTCCTCCATCCTCCGTTGGTGTTGCAGTAGACAGGCATGTAGCTCCGCATGTTGCTGGGCCTGCTGGGTCTTGATCCCCTCGAGGACGGACACAACCTGGGCCATGCCCGTGGTGTCCTGCCGGTATGTGTCCAGGATGTTTCGGACATGGGAATATACCGGATCCCCAGCCAACTGGTCAGGCTGGCGCCTCCGCCGTCCTCCACTCCCACCACCCCTGCCCACTTGCACCTGGCCTGCCCTTGTGGGCACATCGGGTCTCCGGGACCCCTGAGGGGTGGCATTGGCGTTGTCGCCTGCCTCCTCCTGGGTGCCCGGGACACCGTGTCCCTCCTGGCCAGCCTGGCTGCTTTATGGTGGTGGGGCAGGGATCCTGGGTGTCTCCTGGGATGTGGCAGGAGTGGGGGTGGTGGTTGGCCCCGTTGTACCTGACGCAGGTGCTGTAGGTCGTTGGACACCAGAGGGGCCAGGTTGGTTGGGGTCGTCCACAGAGTGGTGAGAGTCGTCGCTGCTGGTGGGATCGGCCTCCCGCAGAGCCGGGTCCTGTGAGTCTTCCCCCCCAGTGTTGGGGGGTGAACCACGAGGTTGACCTGTGTGTGAGAGAGACAATGTTAATTTTGGTCCATGCAACATCCATGTTTCATCAGTTTCAAAGTTGGAACATTTCCTCTGGGAATTTGGATCTGTCTTGCATTCCACTCACAGTGCACTTGTGCATGGGTGTGTCCCTTGGGCACTGCTTTGGCGCCTTTAACTATGTGTGGCACAGTCTTACTTGCTGCGTCAAGTGTGACTGCAGTCAGCAGTGGAGTGGGCAGGTGTGGCGAGCCGTGCATTGGCGCCTTCCGTGTTGCACTGTATGTGGGCACATGAAGTTGTTCCACACACTTATATGATGCAGGTAGCTGTCGTTGTGCTCGTGCACAGGTTGTGACATGGCCCTGTGTTTTGCCATGGAGGAGAGGGGGGGTGCTGGCACTGGCCACCCTTGTCTACATGCACGCAGTCCACCTGCTGACGAGCAGACATTCCCACACACCACATGGCTGATTTGCTCTCCCTGTGTCTCCCTCCCTCTCTGTCCCCCTCTCCCTCCCTCTGTGTGTCAGCCTCCTCCCTCTATCCGTCTTCCTGTGTCTCCCTCCCTCTCTGTCCCCCTTTCCCTCCCTCTCTGTCCCCCTCTCCCTCCCTCTGTGTGTCAGCCTCCTCCCTCTGTCCGTCTCCCTGTGTCTCCCTCTCTCTCTGTCCCCCTCTCCCTCCCTCTATGTCCCCCTCTCCCTCCCTCTGTGTGTCAGCCTCCTCCCTCTGTCCGTCTTCCTGTGTCTCCCTCCCTCTCTGTCCCCCTCTCCCTCCCTCTCTGTCCCCCTCTCCCTCCCTCTGTGTGTCAGCCTCCTCCCTCTGTCCGTCTCCCTGTGTCTCCCTCCCTCTCTGTCCCCCTCTCCCTCCCTCTCTGTCCCCCTCTCCCTCCCTCTGTGTGTCACCCTCTGTCACCTCAGCCCAGCTTCCTGGGCACACACTGTTAGCAGATCTTTGAATGGCCCTTGGCTTGTTGATGTGAGTTTGTTTCTGATCTCCAGGCACCCATTGGGTGTAGTGTGTGTCAATGCGCTGCTGCTGTGGTGGTGTGTGCTGCCACTCTTTCACAGTGTTGGCTGTTCATTAGCTGCTGTCATGTGCAAAACAGTGCCTTCACCCCCATGTGTTAATGCAAGGCGTCCGCCATTTGCCCGCGAGTCTTTCCTGTGTGGGGACACACTGTTTGTCTGGCTGTGACCTAGGCCATATGGGCAGAGGGCATTGTTGTCTGCTTCTGAGTTGCACTATGTGATTTTTTGGGCCCACCCTCCCGCCATCTGGGTTACCGTGTCATGTGTTGGTGTCTTCTGTGGCCTGTGACTTGACATTGTCCAGCTGGGCGCATGGGGCATGGTGGCGCCAATGGCATGTGCGTGTTCATGGAGTGTGGTTGAGTCATGCGATAGCTTGGGGTGGTTGCGTGCCTGTTTGTGAGTTTGGTTGTGGGTGACGTTCCCCCCATGTGAGGTGCGTTGTTTGTGTACTCACCCGGGTCTCGGCGTCCTCCTAATCCTTCGACTGCCTCCACCGGCAGTATGGCCATCACCCTCTCCTCCCAGGGATGGTAGTGTACGGGTCTGCGGGACGGCCCTCCTCCAGTGACGTTGGCCTGGTTGTGTTCATCCGTCATCTTGGCTCGGACCCTCCTCCGCAGATCGTACCACCTGGCTTGGCATTCCTGCTTGTTCCTTCTGGTGTCCGCAACAGCATTCACAGCATCGACGATGGTCTGCCACATGGCTGTTTTTTCTGAAATGCTGGTCTGTCTGACCAATGTTCCAAAGAGGTGTGGCTCGACTCTGAGGATTTCATCGACAAGGACCTCCAACTCTCGGTTACTGAACTTTGGATTCTTGTTAGTGGGCATGGTGAGGGGTGTGGGTGTGGATGGTGGGTGTGGATGGTGGGGGGGGTGTGGATAGTTTTGGGTGTGTGGGTGTGGTTGTGCAGGTGTGTGTGTGAATGTGATGAGGGGGTGTTTGTGAAGGTGTACAAGTGTAAGGTGTGGTAAAGCTTCTAGTTTGGTGCTGTAGGTTGTCTGTGGGGTCTGGCAGCAGTGAGTCTGTTGCAAAGGCTCATGGTTTGTGTGTGTGGGCCCTTTTTATTGGTCCATTGGTGGGTGTGGCTGTGTTTGAAGTTTGGGTGGGTGTGTTATAAGGAGTGGTGGTGTTTGGGGCCTCTGTTTGTTTTTGGCAGTTGCAGGTCAGTGAATGTGTTGTTTTAGTGGTTGTTGGACATGTTTAGTGGCTTTGTGCCATTCGACTGGTGTATTCTTGTGTTGTTTTGTTTTGTCCTGGTTGTGTACATGCGTTTTTAGCGTGTGTACGGGGTGTACATGGGCCATTTTGTTGTACGGTGCTGTCCTTGTGTGTGGCTTGGTACGACTCGTACATGCGGTTGTGATGTTGGGGCCTGGGGTGCGCTCCGTACTTAGGAGGTTGTGGTGGGGGTACGACTCTGACGTACACGGGTGTACATACACGGGTGGGGGTACGACATGTACAGGGGTGTACATACACGAGGGTATGACACGTACAGGGGTGTACATACACGGGGGGTACGACACGTACAGGGGTGTACATACACGGGGGTACGACACGTACAGGGGTGTACATACACGGGGGTACGACACGTACAGGGGTGTACATACACGGAGGGGTACGACACGTAGGTGTACATACACGGGGGTACGACACGTACAGGGGTGTACATACACGGAGGGGTACGACACGTACACGGGTGTACATACACGGGTGGGGGTACGACTCTAATGTACACGGGTGCACATACACGGGTGGGGTAGGACACGTACAGGGGTGTACATACACGGGGGTACGACACGTACAGGGGTGTACATACACAGGGGGTACGACACGTACAGGGGTGTACATACACGGAGGGGTACGACACGTACACGGGTGTACATACACGGGTGGGGGTACGACTCTAATGTACACGGGTGCACATACACGGGTGGGGGTATGACACATACAGGGGTGTACATACACGGGGGTACGACACGTACAGGGGAGTACATACACGGGGGTACGACACGTACAGGGGTGTACATACACGGGGATACGACACGTACACGGGTGTACATACACGGAGGGGTACGACACGTACACGGGTGTACATACAGGGGGGTACGACACGTACACGGGTGTACATACATGGGGGTACGACACGTACATGGGTGTACATACACGGGGGTAGGACACGTACACGGGGGTACAGACACGGGGGGTACGACACGTACAGGGGTGTACATACACGGGGGTACGACACGTACACGGGTGTACATACACGGGGGTACGACACGTACAGGGGTGTACATACACAGGGGTACGACACATACACGGGTGTACATACACGGGGGTACGACACGCACAGGGGTGTACATACACGGGGGTACGACACGTACAGGGGTGTACATACACGGGGGTACGACACGTACACGGGTGTACATACACGGAGGGGTACGACACGTACACGGGTGTACATACAGGGGGGGGTACGACACGTACACGGGTGTACATACACGGGGGTAGGACACGTACACGGGTGTACATACACGGGGGGTAGGACACGTACACGGGGTACATACACGGGGGTACAACACATACACGGGTGTACATACACGGGGGTACGACACGTACACGGGTGTATATACACGGGTGGGGGTGTACATACACGGGGGGTACGTCTCGAACGTTAGGGGGCTGGGGGGAGTGTTGGGCGCGTATGCGGGCACATGTCTCCATGGTTGCTATGGGAGTTCGGTGCGGACGGTGTTTTTTCCATACGGTTGTAACATCGGACGCACGGGATGGATCGTAATTTCTCGGTCGGACTTCACTTTTCACATTTGTACGGTAAATCGTCCGTGGACGTGTCGGACACATTTTCCGACCCGAGGACGTGTGGGGAATACTTCCCAATGCGATTCGTATGGACTTTTTACCATGCGAATCGTAATTGGCAGTTTGTACGGCACTTGTGCGATTCGTACGGTAAAAAGACCGGATACGAGTCGTACGGGGAATTTTTTACCGGATCGTGATCGGCACCATAATCTTTCCGAAAAAAGTGCAACATGGAAATAGAAGACACAAAATGTTGATTATGGATTTGCCATAACCATAGACATTAATGTCATATTCTTCAAGATTGTTAGTCTTCCAGTGTTCTCTGAAAAATGCCTCTGACACCAATGAACAAGGCGATCCCAAATCAAGCAACATATGTGTTTTGACATCATCAATGACAACTTCACATGTGGGAGTTTTACAGGACTCCGCATCCACAGCAGTAAGCAGACCTTCCCTCTCATTTTCTTCTTCATCACCACCTTCAGTCAGTAAAATCATATTTTCTTTCTCTACACTTTCTTGTGAATTCTTCATTTTATACCCTGACACCATGTTTACATTGTGTTGAGAATTACATACCACTGAGAAGTGCCCAGATTTACCACATTTAAAATAATATGTGTCTAATGCTGGACAATATGATTTGTTGGCATGTGCATTGGATACACATCTAAAACATTTGGGTCCACCGGAGAACCTACTTGCGTTATCTTTGCTGAATCTGCTTCTGTTAACATTACGCACCAAAGCAATCTCTGAATGGTTATCCTCATTGAGTGCCCTGCATTACTCAGTAGATCTCTCCATAACCATATTTGGTTCAACCCAAAAATGTAATTTAAGTCTGTCAATTGCTTCACAGAAGGAGTTTAGAAAACTGGTAAATGCTAAAAAGATTTCCTGTGCATATAGCATTCAACAATAGACCCTTTTTCTGGCTGCTGGGAATTTGTTGCCATCCTTAGCTATCATAACATTGTTAAATAATCCCAACCATTTTGTAGTAACCTGTGTTGTATGTATCTGGTTACTTACTCCCTAGCTGCTCAATCAGTGTGAATGTGATGCATGGAATGTTGGTGTGAGAGTCTTGAATGGAATGTTTGGGTGCCAGGATGCTTGAGTGTGTCAGTTGGAGTAAGGGCTGAGCAGCAGGAAGACCACTCCTGGTGGGGCTGTAGCTCTACAACTCATCTACTTGTAACTAACTCAATAAATCTACTTAAAACTTTATCCTGGCTGTGGACTTCCGTACACAGCTTTCTTCCACTTCATTGGCTGATCTCCAGCCACTGAAGCAATGGAGGTGGAGGATTACAATATTGTTGCATGTTTGCCAAAATCAAGAAAGCTATTAAAACAGTAGGGAATGAATGTGAACTGCGAATGGTTTCAGCAAGTGGTTAGAGCAAGTGCAGAAGCAACAGTTTTTATCCATAAAAAGTATAAAATAATGTTCCGAAATGTATCTTTTAAATTGAAAACCGCAAAATTATCACCAGCTTTCCTCTTGTTAAACCTACACGTGTAAAAGCAGAGGCCACTAACAAGAACTGAAAAGTCATGTCGTCTGTGTCTATATCAGGTTCTGACATGGTCGGCATACAAAACCAACCAAAACACCCAAGTCAAAAATATGGCAGCACGCAGAGCACGTTGGGTGGTTACAGGTATCGCCCTGCGCCCGTACAGAGCAAAGATTTTGCAGGTCAGTGACGCATACACTGTACATCGTGCGAAGGCCTGACGGTCTGCAACTATTTCCCAAATTAAGATACAGGCGCCGAAGGATTCTCTGAATACTGCAGCACAAAGTCCTGGAGTTGTTGAAGATCGTGGGATGTCGAGCGAGGGTGAAAACAGATTGCTAGGATATTTTCTTTTTCCTCCACTCCACGGGGGAAAATGACCCAACTGAGGACACAACTCATTGCCAAAAGTGAAGTGATCAGAAACGGCTAGAATCACTTGAATATCGTGTTTATTCGATAATGTGGCCCCAGCTGCGGAACAGTGTCCACACAGGGGAACAACTCGTGGCTAATCGCCAGAAGTCGTCCAAATGCATCAACTTTCTATATTACCTCACAGAGCCCATGGCTGGCTCAAGGAGCTGCCCCTGCCCCTGCCCCTTAACATAACAACTAATAAATTTAACTTTAGCCTGTATTGTTACACAAAACTGTTTTGAGTGCCCCAAGTGACTGCATATTATATCTTATAAAGGTGAAGCTGCAGTTAGTTCAGCACAGGAGGTAGAGACCAAACTTGTTGAGCAACCGTGTAAATTCTCTGGCACCCTTTCCCCTGCTGAAAAATATTGCTGTAATAGCCTGTCGGGCCCAGCAAGTCTGAAAGGGAGTCCTTTTAACTGAACATGTTACTATCGATCTGCAAACTTTAAATAGTGATGACTGTCTTGACTTATTGGCACATGGAAATAAGTGTCTTGCAAATCAAAGGTTGCAGGAAAGTCTTCTTTTGATAACATTAGGATCACTGTTTGTAATGTCAACATCCTGAGACGTGTGTAATGAACACATATGCTGATCCTCTTCAGGTCCAGAGCTGGTCTGTATTTTACTCCTGATTTTAGTAGCAGAAGTATTATTGAATATACTCCACACCCACTCTGCAGATATGGGACTGATACCACTGCACCTTTCTGCAACAGAGGTGTCAATTTATATTTGGGAAGTTGGCCTGTCCTCCACCAGGATGACAGGGTAAATTACTCTTGTCACCCCGAAGAAGTTGCGAACCACCAAATGTTAAAATATCAGTTGACCTGGCAGGAATTTCAATAATTGGCAGAAACCGCCGTCATGGTGGTTCCTGCCAGTGCATAGTAACCTTGCTGGATGGTTCCATCAAACATAATGGAGACATGTGACAAAGTTATATATTTATTTATTTTAAAAAAATAATCTCAAAGTGAGATTTTCCTTTTGAAAATAAAAGAAAAGACAATTCCTCTCTCTATGGGAATTTCCTCCCATGGTGATGAGGACATTGATCACTTTTCAGTGCCTGTTAAAGCCAGGTTTTTCTAGCAGTGACAAATATTGAAAAAATGGTAATAGGTTTGCCTAACCAAATTAGGTAGATGGACATGTAGCCAATGCTTCAACAACCTTTACTTTGTAAGCAGTCAGATAGGTTTGACTGCAATGAAGACATAGTAGTCTCCCCTCTTGACAAACCAAAGTTCACCCATATTGAAATTGGGCAGACGGACCATAGTCTAGGCAGGAAGGCAACTCCGTCATCGTTGCAGCAGAGTTCCCTCACCGCCAAGATCTAAATCAGGCCCAGAGTCTGTACTGCTGAAGATATTGCTTGCCTTTTGTTTCAGTCTCTGGGTATTAGAGTGGACTGAATATGATGTTCTGGAAGAAGCTTATACATCCTATAAAATAACCAGTTTCTACAAAATCCAAGAATCTTTGATCTATTATGATGCATGTTCAACTTAGATAATATATCAGTAGACAGCCTCCCACCTGTGCTCCTGGACAGTCAGAATATATTATTGGTTTGCTGATTGGCAGGCTGTGGTCAGGGTTTAGAAAAGAGTGCAGCCCCCCCAACCTTGAGAGCTGCCCTGAAAGGGACATGTCTTAATTTACAATGTTGGAACAGGTTTATTTTTAAAAAACGACTTCTTTATTGAGGGGGCTTAAAACGGAAAAAGCATTTTCCTCTCAGACAATTTTTTCCCCTAATCATCAAGCTGAGTATCAAACTATTATTTGCCCATGAACAGAAGACAGTGAATACATGACCATGTTTATTACCTAGAATGCTGCTAACTCTGCTATTTTAGCATCGAACATGAGTAAGCTGCAACAGATTGTGTTTAATGATTATAATATGTACATGTTTTAAAACTATTTTATTATCATTTTTAGCCTCTAATAGCATTTTGCAATGTTTTAATGAGTGTTTTATGGATTTGACATCCAAAATAAACAATATTGATGAAGATGTTGACCTTTGTGACTTCCACCTTTCAGAGTTCTAACCACAAGTGTCTTATATAAGCTATTGGGCCCTCCGTTGACATTATAGCAGCCCACAATGAGTTAAAGTAGGTATCAGACAGAAAATAGACTAGTAGTTCCATCTTGCCCAGAATTTCCATCGGGTCCCTCACCTCTTGTAAACAGCCAGAGGCATATGTGGCATACATGTTGTTGATATTGATTGATTCAATGCTAATGTTTATAATGATAAATGCATACATAAGAACGATATCGCATCACTAATATCAAATTCACCCGTCAACTCTCCATCAACCCCGACTCAGAAATAGGTTGTCACCTCTTGTAAACAGCCAGAGGCATATGTGGCATACATGTTGTTGATATTGATTGATTCAATGCTAATGTTTATAATGATAAATGCATACATAAGAACGATATCGCATCACTAATATCAAATTCACCCGTCAACTCTCCATCAACCCCGACTCAGAAATAGGTTGTCAGGCAGGCTCTGCGACCAAGGCCTGAGGTTACTGATTGCCAGGTCACAGGTGGGGTGGCACATACCTGGCAAACAAACACACAAACAGGAAACACAGGTCCATCCCCAGGTAAGCGCATCAAAGCTATAATTGTCGAGGGAGATTGGCCCCAATAAAGCACACATGGTATATTACACTGAACAAGAAATGGAACAATTCATTAAAGTGAATGGAACCATCAGTCCTGTGCAATAACTTCACAATGCTTGGAGTCTATTTTACCAATATGGACCTGTCTATTGGAAGGACTGTTAACATTTACATTTTGTGGTGCTCTGGACATTCAAAATTATATATTCTTGGTATTTTGTGGATTTGTTTTCTCATATACTTTACACTAGTGGGGTGACATAGTGTTATCTGTTCCATTGAGCACACTTTTACTGTTTATATGGTTTTACCTATGCCCTGAAGACTCTGTATATGCCAGCATTTTTTACAGGCCATTGTCACCTTTACAATGTTTGATTGCTTAATTAGACCAACTATTTGTGTTTTGCCAAACACCTCTTGTCGTTTGTTTTTTCAAGGTAAATTCATATTCGAGCAACAATGTAAGCCCTCAAAGCAAAATGTGCTGCTGAGTATCCCCTATTGAAAGCACATTCCAACTTTCCACTTTCCTGTTCACAGCATCCAGCAGGGATGCTGCTTTCAGTGGCAAGATGGGTGTTGATGCCAAACTTGCCCCATGGTGTTTTCTGGCCCCAGACTCTGTCACTCTCTAGTTTAACTCAATCTCTTGGTTTTTCTTCTGGCGTCATCACATACAGGTTAGGTCAGTCACCAGTTTAGTGCCAGGATGCTCTCCTGTGAGCGAAAGTGCAATATATAAATACACCATTCATTCATTCTGACCAGCATTCACCTTTGGAACATGGGGAAGATTCTCATCAAATTCCTACAAATCATATATTTTTGTGAGAAACTTGTAAATTAAGCATTTTACAAATCTTTCCATTCGTTAAGTATCATACATTTTCCTTCATGGAAAGGTAGAGCATTTGCTTTAGAGGCAGTGGATTGCGCAAATAAAAAACCTCCTCCTCTTGGTGGGATCATTCCTGAAATTTTAATAGATCCCATACAGGCGCAAAGAGCTCCAATAACTGTTGCCTTTAGATGTATTTCTTTTTTGGATTATCATCCATATCCATTTTTCCAGTAGTCCCACTATGACCGTATTCACAGTTCTATTAATTAATGATTGTAACCATGATCCTGTTATGGAAACCAACTCTTACATCGCTGGGCCTCATTCCGATGTCAGCCAAAAAGCATTCCGACCTACTCCTTGTCGGAATCGGTTCCAACCGACTCGGGCACGGGGAGTCCAACCGACCAATTATGATGTTTCCGAACACTGTTCGGTCAGACTCCCATTGACTTCGATGAGAGCCTGTGCTCCGATTGACAACACAGGCTCCCATTGGAAAAAGGGAAGGTTGTGAAAAACCTTGCACCCTGTTGCAGGCACCCCATGGTGCCTGCAACACTGTGCATGGTTGTAAAGAGGGGTCCCAGGGGTACCCCCACTGGCCCTGACTGGAGACCTCCGGGTGAAGGAGGGACTGCTACGGGCCCCCAAACTTAGTTTCCTACAGCTGTTTCGTGTCAGACAAACAAATTCGGAAAGGCTGCCTGAATCCGACATCGTAATATGTCAGTCGGAAACGCGGTCCATATACCTGTAGGATTCGGCTCCGACCAGCTCAGAGTTTCTGAATGCCAGTCAGAAACGAGTCAGAAAGACCTTTCCATTGTAATTGGTCAGTCGGAAACATTTCAGATTTGGTCGGAGCCTTCCTGACATCATCGTAATGAACCCCTCTGTATCCATTGCTGGATTTGAGTAATCCCCTTTTTGTGAGTCTTTCTTAAATAATCTTACCAAGAACTAAAGCCATTATCTCAAACGAGCTGCTGCTTTGTAAGGCATACCATTGCCAATGAGCTACAGTTCCTGGTTCCTAAATCACCAAATTAGTACTCTTCAGCACTAATGGCATGTAATTGCACCCCGCCTGGCGTTCTGTTTAATCCCAATGCACTCTTTTCTGACCGGCAGCTCCATGGTTGCAGCTTACACATAGCGCGGAGCCTGTCACTGTGGAAATACACCCTGATACAGACCAGCACATGCCAGGTGCAACACTAGCCTCGTACAGCTGCATTAGCCATAATAATTGATTTTACTTTACCTTAAAAGTGGAATTACTGAGGTGTTACTTGGGTGAATCAGAGGAACCACCCACAGGGTTTCACCATAGGCCCGATCTACTAAGATAGCCAGACTGGGCTTTGCAAAAAAGCGAATGCGTCTTTGAAGCAGGTTCTAACAGGATAAATGTTTTCCTTTTTCACAGCACACATCCAATGAGTGGGACTCATCTATGTTTGCCCAGGCATAGGAACTTGAACTGGAAGATATGCTTCTTGTACACATCCTAAACTAGACAGCACACAGGGGTGTAAGCTAGCTGTGCATCATGCATAGAAGTTCTGTTTTCCCTCATGGGCAACTCAAAACAGCAAATGAAGGGGGAAATTTACCAAGATTTTAAGCCATATTTACATCACAAAAGTGATGGAAATCGATGCTAAATCTTTTTTTCCGAGTTACTTTCCAGCGCTAGATTTGTTTAGCCTTGCAAATAATGTGAAAGTAACGCAAAGCTGCGTATTGTACTGCTTTGCATTACTTAGCGCCAAGGGGGCGTACCATGGGTGGAGCATGGGCATTCCTATTCAACCACCCAAGGTTTCTGACGCTAAACCAAATTTACTTAATAAAAGAAACAGGGTTTAGGCTCAGAAAACAGCACCATTTTGAAGTAGGCACAAGGAAGGAGTAACGCTTTCACTTTTCCTTCCTTTTCTGACTGTACGTGTGCTGCACTGTACAACACACATACAAAGAGAGAAAATGGTTTAAGTCAGTCTATGCATAGTATTTTGTACTGGGAGGTTACCCTTCCAGTACAAAACCTATGCTAGACTCACGGAGACCAATGGCGCATATGTGTCTCCGTGGCGCACGGCAGATGATTTCAGCGCCGGCACTAGGGAAAGGGGAGGAGAGAGACATATTTCAGTAAATTTGGTTCTTTCCTCCTCTCTCCTTTTATGCAGCGCAGCATTTGAGACTGCTGCATTGTGCTGCATAACAAAGTGGTAAATCTGCCCCTAAATTGCTGCGTGGCATTGCATGAAACATGATTAAATCCTAACCCCTGAGTATTTGATCAAAGAACTGCACCTACATCTACTGTGACCCAATAACCTGGTCTAGGGCAGCTTTAAGACTGTCTTAAGCAATTTTTGCAGTAAATCGGGCACTGAAAGAATTTCATTGCACATGCTTTTCAAATGATCCCTTCCAAATCACTTTAGGAGAACAACATCTAAGTGCATAGGTCTATTTTTAAAATCATCAGTCTGGTGTGGGAACCTTTACACAAGCTAGGATTGTGGGTGCCTGCTTCTAAAAAGTATACATTGTAACTCAACATTTTGAAATTGTATCTGCACACTTAATTTATATTTAATGGTTCACCGAAATGCAATAAACATTTGGTGAGCTCCAATATATTTTTGTGAAATTGTGTTTATCTATTCTAACTCTGCCCAAACTCGCTAAAAAACATGCATCATGGAAAAATATGTCTTGCATAATCTGTGTATGAGAAATGAGTCATTTGAAGTACGATTTCAGCTGGCAGATTTTATTTAAAATCTACCATATGGGAAGTTAATTCATAAAGCACTTGCTGCAATATTCCCTGCCAAAAATTGTGAGAACAAGTACAGAGCTCAAACTTTGCAGTTTGCAGATACTTTGCAGCACAATTAGCCCAGATTACAACTTTTGGTCTGAATACTGAACTTTGTGTAAACAGGAGTTTGTACAGAATTTCGAGTTATGAATGAATGAATATAAAATTTATAGAGCGCTAACTTAGCCCAAGGGCGTCAAGGCGCTAACAGCAGAACAATATGCAAGCAGGAGAAGACACACTCCGACAAGCATCTAAGGGAACAGCCAGATGTTTAAAACCTTTAAAAATTAGTTCTGTAATGGTACTTACTAGTTGTGGTACATGTACCACTGTGTTCCTCACAACTTGCTGTTTGCCAACAAGATTCTCAGCAGCCTTTCCCTGCCAGAAAGATGTGGTCAGTGACACTGGAGCTATGGGTCCAGGTGGTTATGCTTCTGCAGCCCTGTTAACAAGAAAGAACGCTGGCTGGAAAATGGACTTAACACTACCTTTTTAAATCATTTGTTTTGGCGCATTTGTGTTCAAAGGGCACCTCTGAAAGTCAGTTGTCAAGCGCAAACAGCCCATAAATATATTACAACCACGTCTGATCAAGTTCTTATGTTAGTAGAGTCTGACAATAAAATACTATCATGTTTTTATACACGAATCTAAGACCCAGTTTACTCAGATTTTCCGTCGGGTAGCATCACTTTTGTGGTGCATCCCTGGCGCAAAATTCTTTTTGGTGTCTACTAAGCCATGTAAAGTCGCTTGAGTTGATTTGCTTGTTTCAGTAAATTCTGCCTTTGCGTCAAGTAGGTGTTACATGGATGACGCATGGGCATTTCCTATCATCCACTCATTGTATTTATTTTTAAGCAAGCCCAGATTTACAAATACTTGTAAACCTGGGCTTGCACCAAAATGGTGCACCTACCCGAGGCTGTCATACCAAGGATTAATATCTTTATTTCTCCCTGTTACTTCTCCTCGTGCCCAGGCCTCAGCTTCCTCTTACCTGGACTGGTCCTCCAACCAGTCTAAGGTCCTTTCATACCCGGCTGCGCTGCGTCAAGGTCCAGCCTCATTCTAGCACTCCTTCTTCTCTCTCTCTGTCTGCTCCTTCCTCTTTCCCATCATGCCATCCTTTTCTCTCTCCTCGTGCCCAGGTCTCAGCTCCCACTTCCCTGGACTGGTCCTCCAGCCAGTCCAAGGCCTTTAAGGACTTGGCTGCGCTGCCTCGAGGCCCAGAGCCATTCTTGCACTCCTTCTTCTCTCTCTCTGTCTGCTGCTTGCTCTTGCCCCTCGCTCAATCCTTTTCTCTCTGTTTATGCCCATTTTCCACATTCCAATCTCTCTCACTTTGTGCTCCTTTGTACCCATTTTTCCACTCTTCACTCGCTCTCTTTGCGCCCGTTTCCCACTCCCTGCTCTCTCTTTTTGGGCCTGTTTTCCACTCTCCACTCTCTCTCTTTGTGCCTCTTTGTGTGCATTTTTCCACTCTCTCCCTCTTTGTACCTCGTTTTGGCCATTTGTCTCGCACCTGGTTTTCATTCTTACCTGTTACTCCCAAGCTTTACCGCCTTCTGCCTCCCCCCTACTGCACTTTCCCGCCTCCCTGCTTTTTACCTTCATCTCTGTTGTGTGCCTTCTCCTGTGCACCTCCCTTCCCTAGCCCCGTCCTCGACACCCAGCACTCCCCTCCCAGGACCTACTTAATGGCGCCTGCTGCACTAACCCATTGAGCAAGTGCCTTGGCCACAGTTCCACCTTACCTGAACTGCTCCTCTGACCAGTCTAGGGCCTTTTCAGACCCGGATTCGCTGCCTCGAGTCCCCGCCTCAGTCTTGCACTCCTTCTTCTCTCTGGTTCTCTGCTCCGTCCTCTCACCCTTCTCTCCATCCTTTTCTCTCTCTTTTTTTTACTTTCTACTCTCTCTCTTTGGGCCTCTTTGTGCCCATGTTCCACTCTCTTCTTGCTCTCTTTGTGCCCATTTTCCACTCTCTACTCTCTCTCTCTTTGTGCTTGTCTTTTAACTCTCCACTATCTTGCTCTTTGTACCTCTTTTTGCCTGTTATTCTTGTGCACGCTTTTCCTTTGTGCCTAATACTCTCACACTTTTCCACCTCTCCCACTTGTCCTTTCCCACCTTCCCGTGCTTTTCCTGCGTCTCTGTTGAGTGTCTTCTCCCACCTCCTGCATTCTGCCCTTCCCTAGCCTCGCCCTCCACCACCCACCCAGGACCTACTTAATGGCAGCAGATCTCTCAGCAATCACTGAGATCTGGCAAACCATTGAGACGCACTCCCTGGATGTCTTGTTCCTGACAGAGACCTGGCTAATCCCCACATCAGCACCCACCATCACTACAGTCATTCCACCGGGCTACAAGATCTCCCACCAGGGCAGACCAAACAGACCAGGAGGAGATTTGTTGTTATCACCTGCACCACCTCCACTGACGAGGACACACCTTTTATGGAACACATGCACTTCAGAATTCAGTCCAGCAACCACACATGCTCAACATCCTCAGCAACTTCGCCCCCAGATGCAAGACACAAGAACTCATCAACCAGCTATCCACCACTGATAAATTAGACCACCAGATCATAAACTGGAAACTCCTCACCCCGGAAGACACTGCCAAAATCAGGAAAACAATTCACTCTGGGGTCCCCACCAACCCCTGCCCCACCATATCTTCAACCCTGGAAGAACTTTGATCAGAAACCACCTCGCCACCATCATCAACATCGCCATCAAAAGTGGAATGTTACCGGACAATTGGAAACACGCGGAAAGCACAACGGTCCTTAATAAACCCAAGCCAAACCCAAAAGAGCTCAGCAACTACAAACCAATCTCATTTCTCCCCTTCTCATCAAAAGTTGTTGAGAAAGTTTAAAACAAACAACTCTCCAACCATCTTGAACAAAACAGTCTACTAGACATCTTACAGTCTGCATTCTCCAATAACCACAGAAACCAATCTCATCACAGCAATTGATGACATCTGGACCATCATGAACAAAGGAGAAACAATTGTACTCTTACTACTCGACCTTTCCGCAGCCTTTGACACCGTCTACCACCGGACCTTAATCACAAGGCACCACAACTCCAGAATACATTGCCCTGCCCTGAGCTGGCTGGCTTTCTTTCTCTCGTATGGGACCTGGCGAATCAGGCTCCCACCCTACACCTCCAAATCTAAGAACCACATCTGCAGAGTTCCTCAAGGATCATCGTTGAGCCCTAACCTCTACAAGGTCTACATGGTGCCAATGTCCCATGGCAAAAGATCCGACAGTATAACATTGTATCCTAAGCAAACGACACCCAGCTCATCCTCTCCCTCCCAGACAACAACCACACTACCAGGACCAACTTCAACACCTGCAAGTCTAACTTTACTAACAGGATGAAACAGAACTGCCTAAAGCTCAACTCAGATACAATTGAAGTCCTGATCTTCGGGAATAAAACACTCTACATGGGACTCCTCCAGGTGGCCAACAGACCCGGTACCCAGGACCACCCCTCCATCAAAGTACCACCAAGAGGACTACCTTTGACCGTACTTGGTGTTAGCCAGGCAAATGTTTAATCGGCTTATAAATGTCACTCTCACCACCCACAAAAAGCCCTCAGTGCTACTAACAGTGGCATTTAGTGTTTTAAGAAACCCCATAACAACTCAAAATAAAGAACTTTATGAGAAATCATCTGACATATGAGCCCAACCAATCCCACAAAAGAACAGATCATGGACTAAAAATGTCTCCTGGAAAACAGCACAGAATAGGAATTTATATATTATTTTTTTTTCAAAAATATGGTCATAGATTGCACCTCAAACTTTTGCAAGCAGTCATTAATTTTTCGATGCAAACTGTGTACTTTTAGGTCTCACTGAAAAATCTACTTTTGCAGGGGGTCAGATAAATGAAGATTAATTGGGCAGATCGCTAGTTGCGATCCCCTTTTTTTGCTTGCAAATACAGCGATCTTAGCATGCAAGAAACTGCAGTGAACCACTCCTTAGTTTGCATTCACAAATAGTTTTTTTTTTAAAGCAGACCTATATGTGTTCTTCTAACTGCCCAACGTCACCGGGCCAAAACAAGAGGGGGCATATGTAGAGGGGGCTAATGCCACATTAGTGGCACTTTTCTGATGATTTTGCTGCGATATTTTTATCGCTATATGTACAAGCTGCCGCTAACCTCTGTTAGTGGCAGTTTTCCGGCGAAAACGTCCATTCTAAAGATCGCTACTTCTCTTAGCGATAATGACATGCAAGGGAGGCGCACCCGTGCAAAAACGGCCGCTAACCACACTTCGCGATATGCACAAGGGGATTCTTGAAGTTTGGAACACCAAAAAAACTGCTGCTAAGTGCAGTAAGAGGCAGTTTTTTAAGAAAATAGCTGGTCTTAAAAATGGAGATAAGTCTTGGGGCCTCATTTCAGCAGGTTGTGGTGCTGGGCAGCGCTGCAAGCAATGTTGCTGCGCTGCTCTGCGAAAAAAACTACAGGGCAGGAATGCACACCATCAATAATATAGTGCGCATTCCAACCCTTTTCACTACCCCCTTCTAGAGACACCACGGTGTGCTATATTCACTGGACAGAGCTCCATGACACAAGTAATGACAGATACGTCTGGAATCCTGACGTATTTGTCTGCGCAAAAGTCACGCATTGCTGCAGTCGGGTCAAAACCATGCTGCAACTCCAGCAATGCATGGGGTCAGACAATCCATGTGGCACTGCCTCACCCTTACGCCTGCCATGAGGCAGGCGTAAGGTACTGACACAGTGCTGTCCTTGAGGGGTGCCAGGGTGTTGGCGCAGTTGGAGATCTATCGGTGGTGGTTGCATGCCGCGGTGTCATCGTCTGTAAGCGTTGGCGTAGTGGGGGGGGGCTGAGGGAGTTTACTGGACGTCTTTCAGTGGGCTTGATCCAGCTGCGAGGGGGTTGATGATGGCGGTGGTGTACCGTGGGCATGGTGAAGACGTGATGTATACAATGATGGTCGGTCCAGTAGAGTCCGGTGGTGTGGCTGTAGTTGAAGTTCCCGCTGGCGGAGGAGACGTGCTCGACCGTGTGTCCTGATATGTGACTTGCTGTGGTGACTAGCTGCTCGAGTCTTATGTTGGGGAGCTTCCCCACGAGGGGGTGGTCTTCTGGTCACTGGGGCTGTCCAGGTGGAACTTGAGTTCACCGAGTAGGATGTCGTCGGTGGCTGAGAGAGCCTGGGGTGCAATGAGGTCTACAATGGTATCGGCGAATGGGGGTACATGGCTCGGGGGGCCTGCAGATGAGGGTGCCACAGAGGATGGGGTTGGTCCGGATCTGGAAGTTGAGGTATTCCATGGTCACTGTTGAGTCATTAGAGTGCGTGGTCATTCGGAGTGTGCTTCTTTAGGTGATGGCAATGCCTCCTCCTGGATGGTCGGGATGATCCTTGCAGATGATTTAGTAGCCATCAGTGATGGCGATGGCGATGTCCATTCTGGAGCAGATATTGGTCCTGGCAGGTGATGTGGTGTCCAGGGTGTGAGAAGTTAGCCTGGAATATGCTGTCCACTAGTTAAAGTGGGCACCTTGCACCAATCCAAACAACCCCTTATTGAAGATAGGTTAAAGACAACTTTATTTGAAAGATATTCTAGTGGAGACCACACCAGGTATATATATAAAATATATGTATTTATTACTAAACACACCCTACTAGTCTCTTTATGAGGCTAGAGGTCAAAGCACATATGTTACACTTCAAATATCACAGTAAATTAACACAATGTACGATAGACCCTAGGGGCGAACCAAACCATATATTAAGAGTGTGGTATAAGAACCACGACTTGACTAGACACAACGCCTAGGGCCTGTAGAATCGCTGGGACCCCAAGGAACCACCCAAGGTAATGACACAGGGGACCCACGGGGGACGTGTGCAGTGTGTGAACACAGCCGCGAGCTCCGTTAGCTTCTATGGGGAAAGTCGCGGTTGGAATTTTAAAGTTAAAGGACTCTTAGGAGTGGACTAAGAACAAACCTTTTTGGACTTAGATGGTTCTAGGGCCAACACCCACTGGAGCACTAGAGTACTCGTGTTACCTCACCCAGGGAAGCCGGGTGCATAGGTGTCAAATGGTGTTGGGTCGCGTTGTCGTTTTCAATAGCAGGATACTGAAAAGTGCTGCTGCCGGGAAGAGGAGAAGTGTCCGAAGAGATCCAAGCCTGGATCGAAGATGTAAAGAACCTGATAGCAGAGGGGACAGAGTCTGGGTCACTTGCCAGTGACCAGGGGCACGATAGTCGAATGCCCACCAATGTCAGGTGCTTCAGGTGCGAGCAGGGGAAGCTTGACTCTTCAGCCATGAGGACCAGGAGGCGTTGAGGATGACAAGAAGCTGGATTCGAGCTGTCCCACAAAGGATGTCGAGTGCTGCAGCATTGGTGCCTGGATTGTACACAACAAGCCTTGGCAACAGCAACCCATGCAGGAAAAGGAAAGATGCTTCGGTGCGGACCAGCAAGGTCCTGGGGACACCCGAAGCGATGGGGAGTCAGGGTACATCTGTAGCAATCAGGGAAGTCCAATTAAAGTTAAAGATTCTTTCACAAGGACCCACCAGTCAACAGATCAAGGATCGCGAAGGTACCTCAAACAAAAACACAAAGGGCCGGCTGACGGAACACTCGTGGAGTGTAGGCCAGCAATCTTTGGTGGAAAAGGTGCTCGGGGTCTGGGCTACAAGTAACCCAATGCTCTTACTAGTTTTCTACTGGGGCAAATATTGGAAGAACCTCTTGCAGATTATATCGTAACAGGTGATTTTAACATAAACTTACTATTATCATTTTTACGGGACGACTTTATACAGTCCCAAAACCAACAATGGGCAATCCCAGAACAAACAACGGATCCTAGAACAAATATTAAACAACATTTAATGGGCAGTAACTTTTTGATGGATATGGAAGCATTGAGACTAAGAATATTAAATGGTAGATTTGCAATGGACATCCCTCTAGCTTGGTCATTTCACTGACATAATTTTAAATCACAAATCGATTATACAATGGTATCATTATATACCTTCAACAAAGTGATTTCCTACCATCTAAGGAAAGGGCCTGATAGCGACCACAGCCAACAAATAATGAATATAAAATTATCCTGTATGAAACACCAAAAGTATTTGACAACGCAAGGTCAGACATGTACCAGGAATTATAGGAAACTTATATGGAAATCAAACAAAGGGGATGATATAAAGGAAAAAGCACAAGAGCTAATTAAAGAGTGTTTTAAAGATAAAACCAGGAGGACTCTTATTGAGCAATGGGAAAACTTCACACAGAAAATAGTGAAATCTAATTAAACTACTTCTCGCTTACATAAAAAACAAGTGATCCAAACTGAAACAAGGGAAACTAACATCAACCTCCCATATACGGTTAGAAAAATCAGACGTACCCATAACAGACTTAGGAAACAACTAACCAAGTTTCCAAATAATGAAGATATACAGGTAAAATTTAAAAAATACTAATTATAATCTGAGGAAACTAATTTGGAATTGAAAAAACAAATCTAGGCACGATTTGTGGTCACAAATCTTGCATGCTAGTAATCAAGAGAACTCAAGGGAGTTTTGGAGAATGATTAATGGCCTAGCTAGACCAAATAAATCTGTGGTAGCATCCGCCCTAACCGAAGATGAATGGTTTGCATTTCTTATAAAACACTTAAATCCGGAGATCACAGCTAATATTCAGAGAAACAAACATAAAAATATGGGTAAATCAGATTTAGACTGTGAATCTGAAACCTATATAACTAAATCACAAGTCACTAAGCTAATAAAGAAACAAAAAAATAGGGCACCAGGCCCCAATAGTATCCTGTTTGCATTCTACAAAGAAGATCCAGACTTTTGGTCCACACATCTAACTGAGGTTTTTAATGAAGTTGTACAGAGTGGGTCGATTCCGAAATTTTGGAGAGGGTCACTAATATCTCCTATTTTTAAAAAAGGAAACTGGCAATTGCCGAAGAACAATCGTTTAATTAACCTTCAAGATACTGATGCAAAACTGTTTGCTGGGATTTTACAAACAGAACTAACAGATTGGGTAAAGGAAAAGCAGGTACTGCCCCCGAATCAAACAGGATTTATCAAGGGACTTGGAACCTCCACTAACATATTAATACTGTCAGTATTAATGGATAAGGCAATTTTAGCAAAACAGCCCTTGTACTTTTGTTTCGTTGATTTTAAATGAATAGACAACGATTGTGGAAAAAACTTAAAAAGCAAGGAATTCCAGACTTATTATTGAAAATGATTAAACTTTTGCACACTGATACTTGGATCAGGGTGAGGATTGGTGACGGTCGGACGCTAACAAAAGAAATACCTACGACTAGCGGATTCAAACAAGGGTGCATCCTGGCCCCCCTGCTTTTTAATTTATTCCTAGTAGATCTCTTTACCGCTCTGAATGAAGTTAATGCACATCCACCGTGAGAGTCATATTCGGACTATGCACTTTATCAAGTCTATTGATTCGGAAAAAGCAGCTATACTTATTAACAGCTCCGGTAGCCAAATCTCTGATTCTACAAAAATGGCGAATGGGGAAAGCCCCTTCTTATGATTGTTGGGTTAGTAAGATGAAGTGGCTAAAAGTAAGGAAAAAATTATGGGGCATATTATCAAGAAACGGCGTTAAAAATATCGTCGCTTTAGCGGCAGAAAACTGCCGCTAAAGCGGCGATAATGGGCTTGATAATATGCCCCTGAGAATTCCAATAGAAGCCCATGTTGTCAACATTGAGATATGCCCTTGAGATATGCCCTTGAGAATTCCAATAGAAGCCCATGTTGTCAACATGGGCTTCTATTGGAATTCTCAAGGGTATATTATCAAGCCCATTATCGCCGCTTTAGCGGCAGTTTTCTGCCGCTTAAGCGACGATATTTTTAACGCCGTTTCTTGATAATATGCCCCATAGTTTTTTCCTTACTTTTAGCCATTTTTTTTTGTGTTCAAAATATTTTATTGAAATTTCATAATAAACAATAAACATAGACATACAAAAAAGTAATATTAAGCTAAATATCTATTACAATACGTACAACATCATATTCTCATATTCATTTCAATAGAAAATAAACTAGTCATATTCTTATAAAACTAAAAGGAGGGGGGACATCTAATAACAAATTATTGTTTGAGCTATAAATAGAGCTACTATGACATATCGACTAATATAAGAACGGCAAAAAGGGGAACATGAAATAAATATACCATTAAAATGCAAAATGAATATCAACAGGAATCCAAAAAGAATGATAGGAAATAGAATTATGATTAACCCCAGACAAAGATAACTGAGCACCTCTTCTTGTAAAGATAACCCATGACCACCAAGCATGAACTGATAACTTAGAAACATCTTTCCAACAGAAGGTAATAGATTTTAGTGCAGCAGAAATTAAAAAATCAAAAAGTCTATATTCAAGATTACTTAAATTTTGCGATAATGTAACGGATTTGCATATTAACAATTTATATGATATGTCTTCATGTATATTTAACAACTTCTTAATAATGACCCAAACTTCTGACCAAATTTTGAAATTAAAAGACAATCAAAAAGCATATGTCTTAACGAGCCAGGATGTAATTTACAATGCCAACATGTATCGGATTGAAGAAGTTTAGCTTGGAATAGACGTATTGGAGTCCATAAAGAATTAAATAAAATATAGGAATTGGTTTGATAAAGTGAGACAGGTAACCAACCAGATATATTACTAAGCCATATAGTTTCCCATGTATCAATAGACAATGAAAGTGAAAGTTCATTATTCCAGAAGGTTGCAATCATATTTAGGTTACTTCCTAGAGTGTTAGATAATTTTTTATATAAAATAGAAACACCGTGAGCTGTCATTGATATAGCTTGGATATAAACGGATAAGTCAATTTAACATTAGATGGAATAGCTTGCGGAAAGGAATCTAAAATTGAATTAGTTAAATATTCGTATTTAATAAGATCAGATTGAGATAAACCAAACCTTGTTTGTAGATCCTCAAATGGTATAAAAGTATTGTTGGAATAAACGTCTTTAAGATAAAAAATACCAGCCTTAATCCATGAAAACCAAAAACTAATATTCCTATTTAATTTAATAACATTGCTATACCATAATGATAACTCATCAGTATTATACATGGGATATAGAAAAATGGAATCTAGATCATTCAAAATCATTTTAGTGGATTTTAGAATGACATATTTATGAAAAAATGATGATTTATTAGACATAGTTAACAGAGTTGGTAATGGAAACGGCTTCACAATAGATTCTTCAATTTGGAGCCAAGAAGGTGGATTATGTAAAAAGGAATGATTAAACCATATGGCACTTTGTTTCAAAATAAAAGCTTTATGATAAAGAAAAAAATCTGGGATACCAAATCCAGCATTACATTTAGACATTTTTAATTTTTTATAACTAATACGAGGTGATTTGTTATTCCAAACAAATTTGGAGAGAAGTCTATCAACATCTTTATAACATTTTAATGGAAATTAAGTAGGAATCATGGCAAGGGTGTAAAAAATTTTGGGAGCAATATTCATTTTAATAGATTCCATTCTATCCCACCATGAAAGATGCAGTGATGCCCATTTAGACGTTTTGTTTTTAATATAATCTAAGACAAAATTACAGTTTAAAGTTATTGTAGATTTTATGTATGAAGAGAATAAAATACCAAGATATTTTAATTTATTCTTTTGCCAAATAATTTCATTCATGGAAATCATATCAGGAGTACAATACATGTTTAAAGGGAAAAATTCCGTTTTGTTAGTGTTTAATTTGTAACCAGAAACCATAGAGTACTTTGTTATAATCTCTAATAAAGAAGGAAATGAGGATAAGGGGTCGCTGATAAATAAAAGTACATCATCAGCATACGCTAAGGTTTTAATAATAACCTCCTTAATATTAATTCCTTTAATATTATCACATTTTCTTATAGAGGTAAGAAAAGGTCAATGCCAATTAAAAACAATAGTGGGGAAAGGGGACACCCTTGTCTAGTACCTCTAAAGAGGGAGAATTGATTTGAAACTTGGCCATTAATAAATAGACGAGCAGTAGGAGCAAAATATAGAGCTGAAATCATGCAAATAAAATTGTCACCAAAATTAAATGATGATAAAGCATGAAATAAAACAGGGGATAATCGTGTGGCTAATATTTTGGCATATAATTTACAATCTTGATTAATTAAAGATATAGGGCGATAATTAGATACAAGAGTGGGGTCTTTATCGGATTTGGGAAGAACTATAATTAAAGCTTCAGTAAAAGAACCTGAAGTAATTCCTGTAGAGCCAAACGTTGTAAAAAGTTGAAATAATAAAGGTAGAAAATGGGACTGAAATTCTTTATAAAACTCCGCCGGGATACCATCAGGACCCGGAGATTTATTTTTTTTAAGAGATTTTATAGCGGATAAAATTTCATCCTTAGTAATTGGAAAGTCAAGCCCCATTTTATCTGATTGAGAAATTTTAGGTAAACCACATGAGTATAAAAAGGAATCAACTAAAGAATCATTATGAAAATCAGGTTTATCATATAACTTAGAGTAAAAATCCAAAAATTAATTAACAATGTCTTTATGAGATATAGCAATTTTACCATTGGATAAATGAATAGAGATGATTTGAGTTTTGTCTTTTTTGATACGTAGGTAATTCGCTAAAAGTCTTCCAGATCTATTTGCATTAAAACAAAATTTAGCTTTGGCTTTAGAAATCTGAATGCCAGCTCTTTGACTAAGAATTGTATTAAATTCATATCGAAGCTTTTGCAAATTAACTCTCTTATTGAGGATCATTAGACGTAATAAAAAGTCGTTCATATTTTGCTGTTTGTTTTTCTAACTTTTTAATATTGGCATTAAAGGTCTTATTTTCGTGAGCCATAATAGAAATAGTAACCCCTCTAATGTAAGCTTTAAAAGCATCCCATCTATTAACCATTGAAGTAGAACCTTCAGGTTTAAACTGAAAAAAATCATGAATGGCGGAGAGGAGTTTTGGTTTATTATGTTCATTAAGAGCTATACCAGAATTCATTCTCCATCTAGACTGGTTAGTAAAGGTTGAATTTAAATTTAGAATACAAGAAATCATAGCATGATCAGAGACGTCAATGTTACCAATCTTAGAGGTAGTAACAGAGTTGATCAGCTGTTTTGTGACTAATGTATAATCGATCCTAGAATGAGAATTGTGAGGGTTTGAAAAAAAAGTAAAGTTTTTTTCTGTAGGGAAATGTAGACGCCAAATATCAACTAACTTAGTGGTTTGAAGAAAAGATTTAAAAGCAAAATAAACCTTAGGAGGATGGAATTGAGTATGAGATGATCTATCTAATAAAGGATCAGATATGACATTAAAATCCCGCATCGCATCGCTGGTGGAGGCTCTTTACCTTTTGAACTTGGTGTCCCTGGAGGGGCTGCGCTGACGACTTGCTGGGTTGCAGGGTTGCTGTGCACGGAGAGGAGCCGCCGGACGGGACTGCAGGTCCCAGGAGCCCGTGAGCCGGTGAGCTCCGCAGCTGTGTAACGGCCCGCCCTAATCTCCTATTGGCTCTTCTCCCGGCCAAATTACATCAGTTCCTGCTGAGCGGGACGCGACGCGGGACGCCCAGGACTAAGCCCGGACAAAGGGCGGACAGTCTGAGACAGTCCGGGACAGGAGGGGGCAGGTGGGAGCAGCAGACCGGGCTATTGAAAACCGTGTTATTTGATTCATTAATTCTTGTTTTCTTTGTGGGTGGACTGGCAAGCTATTGTTGTATATCGTCTAATCTTCCAAGGTGTCCGGAGGCCGTATGTGTTAATCCACCTGGGAAAAGATTGGTATATAATTTCTTGTCCGCACTAGGAAAAACTGTAGCGGGGTGTGGGTCCCTGTTTTGCCTATTATGCCTAAAGCCAAGACAGCAGCCTCGACCACAACCATGGACAACTACCTGGTTAAGATGGTTGATAAAATTAACCAAGAACGTAGGAAATCTTTAGGCCGTTCGGGGTCACAGAGTTTGTTGCCCTCCCTGCCTAACTGCTTGGCCTCTGAGCCCCCTTCTGATCAGGATCTTAATACATCCTTATTACCCACTGAAAGTATAACTGAGGGAGCTGTTACCGACACCATAAGCTTGGAAAGTGGTACCCCTGAGTCCACTAATGACCCGAACCAGGCCAAGCAATTATACTTGATGTACCTACCCCCAGCCAGCCTGTATCCAGGCGTCAAAAATTCACACGCACCTGTAGGAACACTAGCAAATCCATCCAGCCTAAGCGAGGAGGGAATCGCCATGTTAACAAAAACGATACCCCCCCGCAGAAAAATCTCCCAGTTCAATCTGTGTCAACGGAAGGTGCAAAGGTCATCCTTGATAAAGAACAGCTGGATTTTTTAATTCATGCTATAGATGCCAAGTTTGACATATTGGTGAAACCCCTATTGACCAAACTTACCACAATTACCGACGAAGTAGTCAGATTGGGAGGCATCCTGGACTCTTTTCTCAAGGTTAGACCAGCCACAAACACTATCGCTAGTATCCAGGTGCCCGAGGAGATATCTTTAATTACATCTAACACAGCCCCAACGACGGCCGAGAACAGAAGTTCCGATTGCAGACCTGGGTATGTCCCTGGAAAGCCCCCTGTAGCTCCTAATGTATCATCCCAGCGGCAGGACACTTCTAAATCATCCTCCTGTTTAGTACCAGGGGAATCGTTGGGTCATAACGTAAATACCCTCAGCTATAGAAACCCTCAACCGGACCTGCCACCTACGTGCGCTCCCTTTGTAGCAGTCCTGATGAACGTCCCCCCTGTTAAGAGGCATGATAGCAATCCTGTAAACGGAGAATCCCACTCGTCATTAAAGAACAAGACTGTGGACTGGCTCCACCGACAGTGTGATTTCCCTGTAGCCCTATCTAGGGATATACTAAGCACCAGGAGAACCAATTGGGTTGGTAAATCCCGTAAGACCTGCAAAGATGACTGTATAGTCATCAACTTCCGCAACCCCCAACTTACCTCTACAGTTTTAATTAAAGCCGCAACTCTCCCCGCGAGTGACCATGGTATTTCTTTGCGGCCGCTTGGGTATTTTTATAGAGACTTTGCTACTCAACCTGTTATCCAATCTGCTGATGAGCGCCACTGGTGCAGGCCTAGAGTTCAGAATTTGTGTGCTACCCCTACTATCCCTACGTTTAATAGATTCCAACCTTTAAGTGGGCTTGATAACAATGATTGACTGGAGCCCGCTATAGATGGTGTTAGGTTGGAGGACTTGGCCTTGAGTAAAGAGAGCTTTAGTATGGCCCCTAGGATATTAACAAACATTACTAATGATATTGGTGTAAGCCAACTAGACTCTACTGTGGCTTGTGACCGCGATAGTCCGGTTAATGTAAGAGGGGATAGGTTTACATTGAATTCTTTCGCCCACCCAGCTAACTCTGGTTCGTGTTTTATAGCATGTTGGAATGTTGCGGGACTTTCCCATAAGGATGAATGTCTAGGTTGGTTCGATTTTATCAATCTTTTTAATATCTTATGTTTTCAGGAAACCTGGAGTCTGGTCCCCATTAATTATAACGGGTTTGTTTCATATCAATTACCAGCTGTGGCTTCGAACTCAGGAAGAGCCAAGGGTGGCCTTCTGACACTGATTTCTGTTGATGTTCCGCTCACTGTAAAGAAACATGTCCTGGTGGGGGCCCATTCCCAGATCCTATGGCTTTGCAAGGAGCAGGATAGGAATATCCTTTTAATCAATTTTTATAATAATGTTTTTGATAACACTAGGCAACAGATAGCATTTGCCTTGGAGGCAGCTTTGGCTAAAATTGTAACAGGAAATGACATTGCTTTTGACTTTATATGGATGGGGGACTTTAATACTTCTGCTTGTACATCTTCTGCCCATAGGGTCTGTGGTTTCTTAAACTCTCGAGGCGAGGGAGTCGCCCATTTTCCCCATAACCCATACGGGGACTCATTAAATAAAATCCTGACGACATACGATATGGAGATTATGGGGAATGTGAGGGGTGCTCTTGGTGAAATTCTCCCCACCTTTAAGGGCAGAAACGCTAACTCTGTTATTGACTTTATTTGTACCTCCTCCAGCCTTAATCCATGGTGTTCAGCCCCCTTGGTAGTAGATAATTTAATTAGTGACCACAACTGCCTGACCATGGAGACGGTTTTTTGGAAGACTATTTTAGGTCCCAAACCAAGTACTGTGGATAACATCGAACCACATAGACCCAATGGAACTAGAATTAGGTGGAAGGGGGAGAAGGCAGACTTTTTGTCTAATTCCATTATTGTTAACTGTTCAAAAGAAATTGATACTATTTTAGCGAGTGAAGAGCTGATAGACGTTATTTTGCACAATTTTGTCGATATTAATCACTCCATAGAAGCATTATTCACTAAACATTTCAAGGGCGATTCAAACCGGCAAAGGGGGTGGTTTGATCACGCTAGTACTGTTGCCCTCAAGAGCCTCAAAGTGGCTTTGGCAGTTAAACAGAGGGATACAAACCTTATCAGGCATCTTAGGGCTATCTACCAGGCAGCAGTATCAGAAAGAAAGGCAGAACTTAAGCGTGAGGCCTGGGACAAGTTAGACCAGGCCGCCGAAACCTCTGATTCCTCTCTATTTTGGGCTACTGTCAACAGCCCATTTCTAAGGGACGAGGTTACGCCTGTTCTGTCGGCCAACGTTAGCGCGGGAAGCTGGGTCTCCCACTTTTCTCTGATTTTTGACTCAGATAAACATATGGACACT
The DNA here is from genome assembly GCF_964204655.1 of Triturus cristatus. NCBI lineage: Eukaryota > Metazoa > Chordata > Amphibia > Caudata > Salamandridae > Triturus > Triturus cristatus. Next base: position 981,736,080 of record NC_140593.1, read on the forward strand.
GGAGGTGGGGTCTGGCCAATCATTCCCCTAGATATCTCACCTACCGAGGTCAAGGGATGTATTATTGCAAGCAAAGGTGGGAAGGCTCAGGGACCTGATGGGGTGCCGGTGGATGTCTATAAAAAAGAACCGGAGATCTGGGGCCCGTTATTGACAAAAGTATTTAATGCTGCTGTAAGACATGGTGCACCGCCCACATGGAAGGAATCTATTATTATTCCTATTTATAAGAAGGGGGAGAAGGGGGATGCCAAGAACTATCGGCCTATCTCCCTCCTAGATTCCTCCGTGAAAATTATGAGCCGGGTGCTTCTTGTTAGATTAGAAGAATGGGCAGAAACAAATAACATCCTGGCTAATTCCCAATACGGATTCAGGAAGGGCAGAGGCACAGTAGAACAGTGTCTCAACCTAGAACTACTTATAGGGAAATATACTTTGGCCAAGAAAGGATCCCTCTTCCTCTGTTTTGCTGACCTCAGTAGTGCCTTCGATATGGTTAACCATAAGATTCTTTGGGAGACACTACTTGGAATGGGGGCACCGGAGGGTATTGTCTACTTCTTGGCCAGACTCTATGCTAATCTTAGTTCTAGTGTTCGATATGGCCCAGGTGGGGAGTGTACACCAAAGTTCCCTGTTAAGCGTGGCATTAGGCAGGGGTGTGTGCTAGCTCCCCTGCTTTTCACACTTTTTATTAATGAGGTTGACACTGTTTTAAGGATTGTGGGGGCAGATGCCCCAATTATACTTGACTCCTACATCCCAGTCCTACTATATGCGGACGACGCGGTTCTTCTTTCCAGGACCCCTGTCGGCCTCCAACGCCTCATGGACAGGTTTTCCCTGTTTATTGGGGAAAGGAAGCTGGTCATTAACAAATCAAAGACATTTGTCATGGAATGCGGTAAGGGCCGTAAAAAACCTCATTCCTTCTTTATGGAAGGGCAGAGGGTTCAGACGGTCGATACTTTTAATTATCTGGGTATCACCTTTTCCAAGACAGGTAGCTGGTCCAGTGAAGTCACCCTCGTTAGAGCAAGAATGGCGAAATGTGCTCACGGGGTTTTTACGTTCGCCTCTAAGATCGGGGATAGGCGGATTGGGGATATGCTGAAAATCTACCAGATGAGGTGCCTCTCAATTGCCCTTTATGGAGCAGGTGTCTGGGGGCATGTTTCGGCAGGGAGTCTACAAGTGGAGGAAAACCTGTTTCTAAAAAGGTTACTTTGTTTGCCTATTTCAGCATCCACGCATTTGGTGCATAGGGAACTTGGAATACACCATCTCTCGGATTCCATTGCCCACAGACCTCTAATGCTGTGGCGTGCTATCTGGGCTAAGGAGGAGACTTCCATGAACAGAGCTATTATTAAGGACTGTCTGTCTCTAGATAATTATTCAAAGATCCCTTGGGTAAACTTTGTTATGCGCAGTTTCAAGGACATATATGGTCTTAACCTATATGAGGACTGTTATGCTGCCAACAGTTTGACCAAAAGCGAACTGAAGTCTGTTTGGTTGTCTCTAAAGTATGAGCAACACTTGAAGGCCAGTAGCAATTTATCCACCTGTACGCTCTATGACAGCTGCTGTGAGTTGTCAGGTTACCAACCATATTTGAGCTTTGTTACTAGACCCTCTCACAGGTTCGTTTTAACCAGACTGCGCTTTGGAATTGCTCACCATTTAGTGGCGTTTCCTAATATCAAAAAATACCCAATTGGTCCTTGCCCCTGTGATGGCACTACAGCTCAAAGCACTATGCACTTTTTATTGTTCTGCCCATTATATGGTAATTACCGTATTGCTCTTTTAAAACCTTTGTACAAGAAACTTGGTGTTAGAACAGTCAAGGATGTCATGAAACTGATTTTTAACCCCCCACCCGATGTTTGCTTTTTTACTGCCACATTTCTTTTAAAAGCTATCAAGGCAAGGCCTAGTATTATTATATTTTAAAATTGCTACTGTTGTTTTTATCACTTCTCTGTTTTAACCACTTAGATGAAGCTTTTATGACTTATTCTTGCTATCAGTCTATGTGTTTTATTGATGTTTATTATGTATGATCTGCTTTTATGGACTTTTGTCAAGCTCCGAATAAAGCTTAAAAAAAACAAACAAAACAAGACATTAAAATCACCTGCAACAATTAAAGGCACATTACCAATTTTTACAACCTCAGTTGAAAGATTAGTCCAAAAAAACAGGGTCATCTGCAGTAGGGCCATAAACATTTAATAGAAATAAGATAGAATCATGAACTTTAACCTTAACAATTAAATATCTCCCATCCATATCTGTAATTTTGCTCAAAATTTGGCAATGCGATTTTTTTGCAAATAATATAGCTACACCATTTTTCTTGCCATTAGCAGGAGAAGAAACAATATTGTCAACCCATTTTTTCTTCATATAATCTAAGATTTTATCATCTAAATGAGTTTCTTGTAAAAAACAAAAGTCAGCTTTGCAACAACCTAAATAATCCAAAATTTTTGTACGCTTCACTGGATGGCGTAAACCTTTAACATTTAATGACACTACTTTAATATTAGCCATACCGTAATAAAAAAGAAAGAAGGGTTAGGAAGAGGAAAGTAAGAAAAGGCACAAATGTTAAGAAGAAAGTAGCTCCAGAACACACAAAAGGGGAGAGGAAAAAATAAAACATAGAAAAAAGACAAACAAAAAACATAAATATGAACATTGAAACGCACACACGCTCTACAAGCATGGCCAGAACCGTTGGAGCCCGAAATACTATGAATTTATATGAATCTGTCAGAGAAGATCATACAGGAAAAAATCAAGTGGTAGGCACATGAGTGTCCATAGATTGCTGTAATTGTTGATCTAGAAAATGTCGCAGATCTTCAGGACGCTGAAAGGATTATGAAAAATTATCTTTCCAAATGCACATTGTTGAAGGATCAAAAAGGCCGTATTGGTATCCAAGGCTTCTTAATTGAGGGCAAAGATCAGTAAATCTCTTACATATTGCAACAGTTTCTTTGGCAAAATCTTGATGAATAAAGATTTTGTGACCATTAACCATCAAAGCGGGAATTTCTCTGGCTGCTTTTCTGATCAGAACCAAATGATGGTGACGAAGAACTTTAAATATCATTTGTCTAGGCTTGGTATGTTGAGGGTTGCGACGTGAAGGAATTCTATGAGCCTTATCAATTTCAAATTTTTCTGGAAATTTGATATTTAAAAGACCAGAAATTAAGTTCTCTAAGTATAGTCGACAGTTAGTTCCCTCAAACTCTTCTGGTAAATTAAATATGCGAAGGTTGTATTGTCTATTGCGATTTTCCATGTCCAAAAGATGTGAGCACAAAGGTGATATTTTCGCCACAAGTGGGGTAAAAGCGTTGACTTTAACTTTATTATCCTGTATTTTAATTGAGTTATCTGATATTTTCATTGTCATACTCGCCATTTCTTTTTGTACATTTTTAATTTCAGTCGCAATAGTTTCTGTATTAGCACAAAGCGCCTGAATTTCCTCTAGAATTAAAGATAGTGAAGGTTCAGATGACTCCACTACTTTTGATTTTATTGGAGGAGGTGAAACCTGCTGTCTTCTTTTATTGTTGAGAGGATTTTTATTATCCATTTTTGAGAATAAATCATGAAAATTGAAGGGAAAAAAAAGAACAGTATATGATGAGAAATAGCAAAAGATGCAAAGCACTCCTCAAAATGACTCGTGCAGCAGCTAAACTGGACTAGGGGTGTGGCTAGGCCCAAGCCAGGCCCTTTCCTGAAGTATACTCTGCCCCCTTGACAGACTAACCAGGCAGTACCTCAAAGCAGAGCTGGGAGCAGGAACCAGGGAGACAGAAACACCACTGCCGACGACCAAACAGGCTTGAAACCTCTTGAGAATGCAGGTAAGCTAATTATAATAGCAGCGACCTCATTTTAAAAGCTATTTTGACAGAATTTCGTCGTTTTATAGCAAAAAACGGGCGAATACACAGAGGAGCTCACCGGGTGGCGGCCATCTTGATTCGCGCGCTCGCGCATCTCCAAGCGGCGAAAATTTTAACGGCGTGCTTGATAATATGCCCCTATATTCTTTCAGAGTGGGGTCATTATTTTAATATCAAAATATTTGGGAGAGGGATGAAAAACAAAGTGATAGGTCAAATGAATTATGAATTATGGTTTTGGTTTTCTTTGAGCTAAGGTCTATGTGAATCGCTTTATCTTATTGAAATATTTTAATATTATGCATTTTTTTGGGCTACCTGCTTTATTAAATAAAATATTTAAAAAAAGACTTTGAGATAACTTTTCAGTGGCTGTTTGTGCTGATTTCACATGGTTGAGGTAACTGATTTAGTTTGACTTTCGTGAGGAAGCACTAATGACCAACACCCTCACTCTAAAAATTGTTCCAGTACTTTCGCAGGATATGTAATTTTCACAAGGCAGTTAGTGCCCGGCTTGAAATCCCATTTCAGGTGCAAAAAGAAGTTAGTGTACAGGGAAACTGTGTGTCTTTTTCAACAGTTTTATAATGCTATGTTGGCAGGTTTTAGTGTATCTCAGTATTCACTGTGCTGTGTCAGCAGGTTGTTAGAGCCATTGAATGACTCAGGATGTTCTGTAGTTTTTTGGTTGAGGGTTATCCCAAACAACGGGTACCAAAATGTGCTACAATCTTGTGACCTTCGAAGATGTCATCCAGTCCATCTGATGCCATGCTCCACCTCTCCGTATCCATCTAATCCTGGTGTAACTGACTGTATCTTCTCATATGACTGTGCATCAATGTTCTCCCTCCATGTGCATATACTCTCTTACCATGTAAAATGTCATCTGTCTGTTGAGGGTATTCCCAACAGAAGGCTTGTACAACTGATTGAACCTCACTGACGAGGAAAACCAAGTCTGAGGTTGCTTGACTTGCTAGAGAGAAGCAGGATCAAATCTGATTTACATAAGCTTGGCCCATGTATGAAGTGGCATAAAGGTAGAAATTGTTGGACTGGAATGCTTTACAGAGAGAGCGGCACCGGCTGAGACCTTTGCAAGCATTTCACAGATCATTGTTTTCCTTTGTGTTCCTGGTCCCAATGTTTTACACACCTCAACTGATTCTTTGCCATGTTGCATATCTCTTGGTCCTATTCCATTTGTATCTTTCCTGATGTTAGAATCTCATTAATGCAAAAGCAACTGGCTTCCTGTCCCAGTGAGACTGAATTTCCATCTCAGCGTCAGTGTTTTCCCAGATCTAGTGATCGTGTCTCCCTTTGCCAAAGTCGAGGGTATCTATGATTTATCTAAGACCAAGCAAGAAGGCTTGATTTGAAGTTGGAGAAATAATGCATTTTTACTAATGGAATTCAAAGGAGGAAGAAAAGCACAATTTACATAAAGTTTGGATGAAAAATTCATAATCGATACTGTATTTGAAAAAAATACAAGGCACCTTTCTGGTGTTTCAGTCACTAACGTATTATTAGAATTAGAAAGAAAATTAGAAAAATATGCATATTATCTTTGGACTGTTCACAGAGAAATAGGAAAGTACACTTAGAAATCCGAGAAAAGCCTGCAGTTTCTATTTTTGGAGCATTAGCTCTTGTTATATGTAATTGGGAATACGCTGGCACGAGATAATGGCCAGGCCTTGTTAAATAGCGCATGGTCTGTTTCTAAAATTACTCTGTAGTTTATGGTGTGTGGTGGAAAACCTGCACTTTTCCCCACAGCTTTCTCTGAAAAACTAAATGATTTTTTCATCTATGCTCCCACTAACTAACTACTGTTTTTTTTCTCCTTTTGGGAACAATTGAAAGTTGCCGACAAGTTAAGAAATTATGCTTTCAAATTCGTAATTATTATTTTCATTAAACGCTCATATTGTATTTGCTTCATGCATATTTAATTTGACTGCCGCCGCAACAATAAGAGTGTCGATTCCAACGCGCTAATGGTTGCTGCAGTCAGGTGAGGCTCTCAGCATGTGCTCTTGATACTTACTTACTCCTAATGAAATGAACATCCTGAATTCCGTATTTTATTTATTTTCTATTCCTTAGCTCACTGGTGGGTTGGGAAAAAAACGTAGCCCTGGAAAATGTATTTATGCCAGCCAATGTTTGACCGAGCAAGTACAGCGAACGAGTCTGACTGGCTACATGAGGATTTTGGGGACACAATGGGGCATTTTGTAGCACATAATGTAATACTACAGTAGTACTTCCAGAGAACTAGAAAATGAAGTTTAAAAACCTACAGCCGGAGGCCTCGGCCTTTACCTCTCCTCTCTTTTCTGTTAGGAGTTCTCTGCCATGGTGACAGAAATCTTGGCATGCATAGTATACATTGTGGAAGTAAATGTGGAAGTGACCAGGGAGTGCTGGGAAAATGGTGAAAACTTACTACTAAATAGGTGGGGTTTATTGAAAGTTCAGAAGGAGTTTGAAAAGGATATGCTAATAGAAAAACGATTTCAGGACCACCAAACTCACGGTAGCGGTCCGACCGCCATATTACGACTTTGTGGTGGGCCTGCCATGAGACCACTGCTACTGCGGGGTATCCCCGATTCCTCAGCGATCTTGCAGCCGTGTAAGGCTGCAATATGCTGGCAGTGCCCAGCGGCACTTCCATGCATAATATAAGTTTCCTCACCATCACAGTTTTCATGGAAAGGGTGCAAGGTGTGCCCCCTGTCTGTATGCACCCCCAGTTCCAGCAAAGCATGGATTGCACAGCCCATGCTGTCTGGAATGCACTGTGGCAGTCCCAGGGCGCTGCATTTCTGAAGGCTCACAAACGAGCCTTTTAAAGGCACCACCGTGGGTCCAAGACCACACTACTGCCCGCCAGGATTCTACTTGGAATATTGCAGGAGGTCTCCATACAGGTTTGGCGGTCTTGGAGTGGGGCGCTGGCATGGCGGCCTGATCCAAGAAAGAGAAAGCACATTTGCTGTTTGGAGCACTTTTGGGTACCGGGCAGTGTTTTTACTTTAATGATAACTGCATTAAGGTAAATACATTGCAGGGCCCCTCCCAAGCACTTTAAAGAAACGTCCACAGCAGGGAGGTCTGTGTGCAGCACCTGTCTGCAGAGTCCTTCTGGCAGAATGGCACTACACTCCATCTTCCCTACTGGAGAAGTTCTTTTGAGAGCACAGTCAGGGGCCCACAACTGACAGGGTTGGCTCTAGGGCTGTGCCATTGGTGCCACCGCAACGGGATCTGACTTGGGATGGAAGCGCCATATTTGCAAGTATATTAATGTTTTAAAAGCATCTGCTGTGGCGTTCCTTGCCTCCAGCACTTTTCAGGCATCAATAGAAATGTCAAGATAACTCAGGTGATTAATGTTCCTCCTGGAGAGGGACTGGAGATTTGTATAGTGGAAGATTTGGGGTGAATTTATTTGCTGGAGAGAACATGGACCATGCAGATCACAAAGTGCATATAATGTAACTAGGTCAGTGGGATGCTGCTTTTGTCAGGGAAATCCTTTTGTTACTTGCAGTTTATAAGTGAAAATCCTAATATAGAACAGGAACCCTTAATTGTCTTCAAAGAGCTGCATGTAAACTGCAAGGTACATAATAGAGGTATATGTTTTTTTCCCAGTCTTTCACTATCATAATCTTGTAAAAAAAGGTTCAATTTGTGCAGAAATCAATTCTTAATATTAAAGAGAACTCCTAATAATGGTGTTACATTTAAAATTCTGAATTTGTGCTTTTCCAGACCAAGGACTCTTAAACTTTACAGCCAACCAGTATGGATGACATGTGACTTTTACACTGCTTTAGAGAGGCAATCAATAACAACAAAACCAAGTATATGGTGTTTGGCGATTGCATAGGGCAAAATGAGAAGACCCATATCAGTGGGTGGGGTAGCCCTAGAGCAGGATTCTGAGTTTGATTACATGACTGTTCGCTCTGAAGATTCACATAGGTGGCCAGCTCAATTGAGGAAGGGCCCCCTGTTGTGAAAGCAATCTGCAGGATCTATTATAAGGTTTGCATGTTGCGCACCCTCTTTCCATCTCCCCCCTTTGGTAATTTACAGGAGCCAAGTGTGTGGGGCAGCCCTATACGGAGCAGATATCTGAGGTCACTGCAATTTGGAGATGTTGGAAACAGCAGAGAATAACTTTCTTAAATCACTGTTAAAAACCACCTAGCACCCCCACATTACCTATCCATATGGCTAAAATCTTGAGATCTATCTAGGATAGTGCAGCAATGAGACAAATCCAGTATTGGCTAAGGGTCTGGACGACAAGAGAACTGAGCCCTATAGGGAGTGGCTCCAAGATTCCCTAGAGGGGTCATGTTAGGATAGGATTCCTTGGTGTGCCTATATAAAGTCATGGCTATACAAGTTGGGCTTAAGGGACTTTTGGATAAACCTCAATGATATATCAGGTGACGCCATCAAAAAGCTCAGAATGGCCTATTAGGCTCATGTTTTGTGAGAAAAAATTAGCAGGACCACTTTGTGCTTTCTTTTATTTAAATGTGTCTTTGAGTTTGAACCTTATTTATATGTTGTCACAAACCTGTTTGCGCAAGCACTTTAAATCAAGCTTAGGGTGGGCACATTATCGATAGCTCCCTTCCCTTTTTATTGGAAGAAGGGGTTAGGTACATCAACTAAGTGCCCTATGGGATGTGAGGCCATTGAGTCCATTGAACATGTTTTATTTTGTTGTGTGGCATATAAAAAGCAACTGAAGTGTTGGATCGTACCATTATGTAAAATGTTGGGCCTCAATGACTGTACGACTGCACTTAGAATATGTATTACAGACATAAGTGGACCAGTTGTCTTTTCTCTTTGTACATTTCTGACAGCCATGTGGTATTTGAGGATAAAGAAAATCAATTAGGGAGATAGGTTTTTACGGAAATCTTAAATTCTTTAACAGTTTATATTTCTTGTCAAAAGGACTTGAACTTGCTTTTATCATTTTTAACCTAGAGCATTTTTATATGTGTATATGTGTACTGGGATTTTATATTGTTATCTGTTATAGATTTGTATGAACCGTAATAAAGGATTTGACTGACAGACTACCACACCTTGTAGTTCTCTGTCTTATGTAACATTTCGTATACACTGATTTACACACGTAAGATTGTCTCTGTGCAATATGTGTGTGAAGTAAAGTGCTCTGACACCTTGTACTGGTACGAGTGGTGCTATAAAACTAAATTAATCTGAGAGACAGTGGTTGTGGAGACTTGAGGGGCACTGTTAAATGGTGGTAGTGAGGGAATCCATGGTGGAGAAGGTGGTCATTGGGGGGCGCCACCAAACATTTTTGAACAGGGCGCCACCAGTGCTAAAATCGGCCCTGGCCACTGATATTAACTTAATGTAATTACCATGGAGTTAAGCACAATGGCTGACCCCTGACAGTACCAGGCAGCAAAATAATTTGTCATTCCTTGCATTCCTCAATGTCCAGAAAGAGGAATTTCTGGTTTGTGAGGCATTTCTCCAGCATTCCTCCCTTTTTCCAGGCCGAAGGAGGGGGGGCGGAGAAATTGCCCGCAGTGTGACACCTGTATATTGTGGATAGGAAACAGGCATGGTGGCTCACCCCTACATTTCTGGAGAAATTAGGGCCAATACGTAAAGAAGATTATGATTTACATGTTCAGATTACCATAAAACGAATGAGTTGTGATGTTAATGCCCTGAATTAGTTTGGGTTGGATCCATTTGTACACCCATATTTGGAAGAAATGGAAACATTTACGTATTTCCTATGTCACCTGACTATGCTGCATGGGGCAGTAAAGAACTACTGGCACTCCGCAGCTTTTCGATGTCAATTGACTTTTAAAAAATCTATTGTCCCATCTAATGGCATTATGGTCCATGTCATATATTGTTTTCAATTTTAAATACAATACACTAAAATTAACTTTTTTTATTTTAAAAAAAAGTGCCACATTGGCGTTTGTGGATTTTTTCAAGGAAAATATTTCAATAAAAATCACAGTTTCAGTGCATTGAAACTGTTGTTAACTAAATTGCTGATTGCTGGTATCAAGTAACACGTCAGATTTAAAATATGGCCAGATGTATTTTATTTGTTTTGTTGGAAAAAAATGCATTCTAGATTTCCTCGGCACTTGTTGCCAAATATGCCTAATATTAGCAGATATTGACATACCTAAAAATTACTCATCTTATTGACCTAAAAAAACATTAAAGGTCAAATATGTCTTGCATGGATCTTGTCTTCTAATCCACAGAATGAGCACGTCTGTGCAGCTGCATTGTTAATCACCCGAGGGCAATGAACAAGCATTTATGGACAACATTAATGTGTTTAACTAAGAGGCTGGTTTCTCTTAAGATGTTCTGTGCGCTCATCAAAACTGCTCGACAGTGCTTTTCAATGAAGAGTGTTTGGAGGATAACAATGGACGGCAAGATTGGTGATCTCACACCTTGACCTCGATAAACCTTGCTGAACAAAAGAACAAGATATTAGAGATCTTAAAAATGCTAATTGGTGCTGTTATTTTGACCTTTGTGCCAAATTTTGCAAGAGCAGCGCCAACAATTGAACGATTGGACGTTCAATCCAGAAACAGCAGCCAATAACCTTGGTGACCCTGATTAGTGTGCATGTTTACAAAGATCCAAACTCTTCTTTATTGTCGCACATTTCCAGATTCTCCCTATGATTAAGGGTGTTGTTTAGAGTGCTATATAAGGTGGAAATTAATGTAATTATATTTATGACTAAATTTATTTATTACATTTTTTATTGAGATTTTATGATGTTAACTGTGTTTTTTTTGTAAAAAAACAAATTAGGTGCAGGTTGTGGGGTTTATAGGTGTAAAGGGTGGGAACGAATTTATTTTTAACCCCTTGAGTGCCCCGCCCTTTCCCCCTCCTGTGCCGGCCCTTTCATTAGCGGGCGGGGTCCATGACGAGATAGTCTCGTCATAGGCACAGCGCAACCGCGCTCCATGACGAGACTATCTCATCATAGGCACAGAAGGGGTTAATTAACTAATAACTCATTGTTAATTAATATTAATGACTTAATTGACAATTAATCATGGTAATAGTGTAATTAATTTTAGGTGCGGGCTGTGGGGTTTATAGGGGTAACGGGTGGGAAGTAATTTATTTTTCAGTTAGTTCATATTTAGTTGTTAATTAATAATTATTCATTAATTGACAATTAATGATGTAATCGTGTAATTAATTTTAGGTGCGGATTGTGGGGTTTAAAGGGGTAAAGGGTGGCATGTAAATTATTTTTAATTAATTAATAATAAGTTGTTAGTTAAGATTAATTAATTGACAATTAATTATGGTGATTGTGTAATTAATTTTAGGTGTGGGTTGTGAGTTTATAGGGGGTGAGAAGTAATTTATTTTTAATTATTAATCATTAGTTGTTAATTAATTTAATTAACTAACAATTAATTATGGTAATTGTGCAATTAATTTAAGGTGCAGGTTGTGGAGAGTTTAGGGATAAAGGGTGGAAAGTAATTTAACTTTTAATGAATTAATGATTAGTTGATAATAATAATGAATTGATCATTAATTAGTGTATTTGTTTAATTATGTTTTTTGTGTGGGTTTCGGGTTTCCAGGGGTGAAGGGTGGGGAGTAAATTAATCTTAGTTACTTTATAATTAGTTGTTAAATACTATTAGTTATTTAATTGAAAACGTTTTTTAATTGTGTAATAAATTATTTTCGGGTTTAATTTTAGGAGTGGGTTGTGTAGATTAGGTGTAAAGAGTGGGAAGTTAATTACATTTGATGTGTTTTAAATGCTTTTTAATTAATAATATTTGTTTAATTGATAATTAATTTAATTAAATATGTTAATTATGCAAATACATTTATTACTATTTTCAATGTGGGTTGTGAGTTGTGTGGTGTTGTAGGCTATTAAGTAAATAGACTAGATGTATGTAATATTTAATGTTTTTGCTAATAAACAATTTCTAAATAAAAATATGTATTTGTTTGAAACATGTTTTTTTATTTTATTTAATAGGATATTTGTAGGTATTTGTGATATCTATTTAACATTATAATATGATTTTTTTTATACTAAGTATATTTTTATTTTACATTTTAACATATTTATATTTGTTTTATTCACTTTTTAAAAAATATTTTTATTTTGTTGATGATATTTTGTTTGTTTTTTATTTTGAACTGACTGGAGTGAGAATAGTAAATAGAGAATTGTAAATTTGACCCTTCCGCAATCCAACACTATCCCTATCGATGCACTGACTGGAGTGGGAATAGTACATTTTGTTCCTCCACTATCTAACACTTCCTCTATTAATGCACTGACTGGAGTGGGAATAGTAACTTTTTTCCCTCCGCTATCCAACACTTTCCCTACTGTTGCACTCACTGGAGTGGGAATAGTAATTTTTACCCCTCCGCTAGCCAACACTTTCCCTACTGTTGCACTCACTGGAGTGGGAATAGTAATTTCTACCCCTCCGCTAACCAACACTTTCCCTACCGGTGCACTCTTTGGAGTGGGAATAGTAATTTTTACCCCTCTGCTATCCAACACTTTCCCTATTGTTGCAGTCACTGGAGTGGGAATAGTACATTTTATCCTTCCGCTATCCAACACTTTTCCTACTGTTGCCCTCACTGGAGTGGGAATAGTAATTTTTACCCCTCCGCTATCCAACACTTTCCTTACTGTTACACTCATTGTAGTGGAAATAGTAATTTTTACCCTTCCGTTATCCAGCAAGTTCCCTACTATTGCACTGACTGGAGTTGGAATAGTAATTTTTACCCCTCCTCCATTCAACACTTTCCCTACTGTTGCATCATTGGAGTGGGAATAGCAATTTTTACCTCTCTGCTATCCAACACTTTCCCTACTGTGCTCTCCCTGGAGTAGGAATAGTAATTTTTACCCCTCTGCTAATCAGCACTTTCCCTACTGTTGTACTCATAGGAGGGGGAATGGTAAATTTTATCTCTCCGCTATCCAACACTTTTCCTACTGTTGCACCCACTGGAGTGGAAAATGTAAATTCAAAGATTTTTAAATAGTTTAATGTTTTCGTTTAATTTACAATAGAAAGATTTTTTTAATAGATTTTATTTTATTGGTATATATATAAATAGATTTCCATTCCTGTTTTCAAGAGCCCGCCCTGCAGGGTCATAGCCCCCAGTAAAATGGAACTGTTTGGCGATATATATATAACAGGTGCTGCAAATGTTGTGCCTTTATGTTCAGCCCATGAGGAAGAGGCGCGATTGCCTCGAAACGCGTCGGGCATGGTAGAATCTGAGGAGGACTGACAGCGAGCTGCAGCGAGGCAGAGAACACCGCAAGGTGAACGACAGCGTCGAGTGCCCGCCTGAGCGCCAGGGTCTTTGTGATACAAAATTGAAACGCGGCTGCCCGAGCCGCGGTAACAGGCTGAGCACCATTTCTAACAATTGAAAGGCTAGGAAGGACACTAATTCCTTTCATTTTAGCACGCTGATTGGATGCAAAATTGAAGTCCGTTATTTCAGGAACTCCGTCCTACTATAGGAGAGAACAAGCTGGAAGATAACATAAGGGCACAGCGCCTACTAAAGGAAAGCACTGTAACTCACCTGAAGAACTGTGAAATCCAGCATGCAATATGGCATTGTAGTAACAAAGTCACGCCCACTAAAGGCTGTTCCATGTCAATAAAGAAGGAACAAACAGGTGATGCAAATGTTGTGCCTTTATGTTCAGCCCATGAGGAAGAGGCGCGATTGCCTCGAAACGCGTCGGGCATGGTAGAATCTGAGGAGGACTGACAGCGAGCTGCAGCGAGGCAGAGAACACCGCAAGGTGAACGACAGCGTCGAGTGCCCGCCTGAGCGCCAGGGTCTTTGTGATTCAAAATTGAAACGCGGCTGCCCGAGCCGCGGTAACAGGCTGAGCACCATTTCTAACAATTGAAAGGCTAGGAAGGACACTAATTCCTTTCATTTTAGCACGCTGATTGGATGCAAAATTGAAGTCCGTTATTTCAGGAACTCCGTCCTACTATAGGAGAGAACAAGCTGGAAGATAACATAAGGGCACAGCGCCTACTAAAGGAAAGCACTGTAACTCACCTGAAGAACTGTGAAATCCAGCATGCAATATGGCATTGTAGTAACAAAGTCACGCCCACTAAAGGCTGTTCCATGTCAATAAAGAAGGAACAAACAGGTGATGCAAATGTTGTGCCTTTATGTTCAGCCCATGAGGAAGAGGCGCGATTGCCTCGAAACGCGTCGGGCATGGTAGAATCTGAGGAGGACTGACAGCGAGCTGCAGCGAGGCAGAGAACACCGCAAGGTGAACGACAGCGTCGAGTGCCCGCCTGAGCGCCAGGGTCTTTGTGATACAAAATTGAAACGCGGCTGCCCGAGCCGCGGTAACAGGCTGAGCACCATTTCTAACAATTGAAAGGCTAGGAAGGACACTAATTCCTTTCATTTTAGCACGCTGATTGGATGCAAAATTGAAGTCCGTTATTTCAGGAACTCCGTCCTACTATAGGAGAGAACAAGCTGGAAGATAACATAAGGGCACAGCGCCTACTAAAGGAAAGCACTGTAACTCACCTGAAGAACTGTGAAATCCAGCATGCAATATGGCATTGTAGTAACAAAGTCACGCCCACTAAAGGCTGTTCCATGTCAATAAAGAAGGAACAAACAGGTGATGCAAATGTTGTGCCTTTATGTTCAGCCCATGAGGAAGAGGCGCGATTGCCTCGAAACGCGTCGGGCATGGTAGAATCTGAGGAGGACTGACAGCGAGCTGCAGCGAGGCAGAGAACACCGCAAGGTGAACGACAGCGTCGAGTGCCCGCCTGAGCGCCAGGGTCTTTGTGATTCAAAATTGAAACGCGGCTGCCCGAGCCGCGGTAACAGGCTGAGCACCATTTCTAACAATTGAAAGGCTAGGAAGGACACTAATTCCTTTCATTTTAGCACGCTGATTGGATGCAAAATTGAAGTCCGTTATTTCAGGAACTCCGTCCTACTATAGGAGAGAACAAGCTGGAAGATAACATAAGGGCACAGCGCCTACTAAAGGAAAGCACTGTAACTCACCTGAAGAACTGCGAAATCCAGCATGCAATATGGCATTGTAGTAACAAAGTCACGCCCACTAAAGGCTGTTCCATGTCAATAAAGAAGGAACAAACAGGTGATGCAAATGTTGTGCCTTTATGTTCAGCCCATGAGGAAGAGGCGCGATTGCCTCGAAACGCGTCGGGCATGGTAGAATCTGAGGAGGACTGACAGCGAGCTGCAGCGAGGCAGAGAACACCGCAAGGTGAACGACAGCGTCGAGTGCCCGCCTGAGCGCCAGGGTCTTTGTGATACAAAATTGAAACGCGGCTGCCCGAGCCGCGGTAACAGGCTGAGCACCATTTCTAACAATTGAAAGGCTAGGAAGGACACTAATTCCTTTCATTTTAGCACGCTGATTGGATGCAAAATTGAAGTCCGTTATTTCAGGAACTCCGTCCTACTATAGGAGAGAACAAGCTGGAAGATAACATAAGGGCACAGCGCCTACTAAAGGAAAGCACTGTAACTCACCTGAAGAACTGCGAAATCCAGCATGCAATATGGCATTGTAGTAACAAAGTCACGCCCACTAAAGGCTGTTCCATGTCAATAAAGAAGGAACAAACAGGTGATGCAAATGTTGTGCCTTTATGTTCAGCCCATGAGGAAGAGGCGCGATTGCCTCGAAACGCGTCGGGCATGGTAGAATCTGAGGAGGACTGACAGCGAGCTGCAGCGAGGCAGAGAACACCGCAAGGTGAACGACAGCGTCGAGTGCCCGCCTGAGCGCCAGGGTCTTTGTGATACAAAATTGAAACGCGGCTGCCCGAGCCGCGGTAACAGGCTGAGCACCATTTCTAACAATTGAAAGGCTAGGAAGGACACTAATTCCTTTCATTTTAGCACGCTGATTGGATGCAAAATTGAAGTCCGTTATTTCAGGAACTCCGTCCTACTATAGGAGAGAACAAGCTGGAAGATAACATAAGGGCACAGCGCCTACTAAAGGAAAGCACTGTAACTCACCTGAAGAACTGCGAAATCCAGCATGCAATATTGCATTGTAGTAACAAAGTCACGCCCACTAAAGGCTGTTCCATGTCAATAAAATAGGAACAAACAGGTGATGCAAATGTTGTGCCTTTATGTTCAGCCCATGAGGAAGAGGCGCGATTGCCTCGAAACGCGTCGGGCATGGTAGAATCTGAGGAGGACTGACAGTGAGCTGCAGCGAGGCAGAGAACACCGCAAGGTGAACGACAGCGTCGAGTGCCCGCCTGAGCGCCAGGGTCTTTGTGATACAAAATATATATATATATATATTTATTTATTACATTTTAATATAATTTTACAATTATAAAATACATTAAAATTATCAGTTTAATAATTGTCTTAAAGTAAATATGTATATATATATATATATATATATATGCATCATTATATATGTGTGTTTAACTTTTTTTAAATAAGTTTATTTGTTATCTTTGTTAAAATGTATATTAAATCTAATGTATTTTTTTTTATTAATTGTATTCTTTAATATATTTAAAAATATTAATTAATTCGTTTTATATGTATATAAAAAACAATATTGTTTACAACTATATTCATGATATCAATATTTTATTTCAATATTTTTGTACTTACCATTATAAGTATAGGATGTAGATGTTTTTGACATTGATATTTTGGTCATAATATTTTTGTATGGGAATATTTTGGGTGTCAATATTTTGTCAGTGTAACGTTTACAGTTTGGCAAATGGGTTACTCCATCATAAATGTGGCGGACATCCCACCCACCTTATTACAAGTGTATTACATCCTATTGCACTAGTTGTAAGGTGGACGTGAGAGCCTCCACTATTGTTATGGATTAATCTGTCTGCCTAACTCTAAATCAGGCCCTGGGTGCTCATGGTTCATAACTTATGATTTTCCCCAGCCTTCTCAATACTCTATGGTGAATATAATAAAAAGGCATAATTCAGAGATCATGGTAGCACATAGCGTGGTAGAAATTATGCAAAGCCAGCATAAGAAGCCAGTCCCATGCAACTGTGCCCTTCGTGTTTGAGAATGTTTCTCAGCACCAAATATTTACACATGTTGTAACTACACACTATGACCCCCACCACAGACTCCATCCCACCACTGCGGTACAGCATTACACACTATGACCCCCACCACAGACCCCACTCCACCACCACGGTACAGCATGATATTCTTTTCTGGTGGGGTCATAGTGTGTAGTCACCATGCGTGAACATAATTTTTTTTAACTTTTGAAACAGGAGTGAAAGGCCTTCTTGACTCTGTAGATGAGTGGTAACAAGAACATTTTCATTTGATAGTCATTTTTAAAAAACGGAAGAGAAACAAGCTTATCTCAACTTCTCACTCTCTTGTTTGGTTTTCTTGCCCAGAGAGATACACTATAGTACACTGTCCTATCTGGCATTACTGGCCTTGATAGTCAGGCCCGCCTGCTGCAGGGCCTGAAACCCCTCCTGGAGGTGCCACTTGTGTTTCTGCCAGCTGGAACTGAAGACAGCTATCTTGTCACGTAGGTGGTACAGAAAGCCTCCTTCACAGACAGGACCCTGTTCATCAACCTCTGAAAGGTGGCAGGGGCATTCTTTAAGCAAAGGTCATCACCCGAAAATGGAAGTGGCCTTCTTGGGTTGAGAATGATGATCTCTCTTTTGCCCCCTCAGTCATAGCAATCTGCCAGTATCCTGATTTGAGATCAAAGGCACTGAGGAACTTGGCAGCGACCAGAATGTCTTTGAGCTCATCATATCAAGTGGATGGGGTGAGTGTCAGTCCTCATGATGGATCTGAGTTCTACGGAGTCCACGCAGAACTAAGGGGCCTATTTATGATCTGGTTTGCGTCACGTTTGCACCACGCAATGTGGTGCATGCACGATGCAAACCTTAAGTGAAATTTATGAAGCCATGCAAGGCCATTTTGCGTGGCTGAGTGGTTCCATAAATCTGGAGTAAAGCCATGCAATGCAAATCACTGCATTGCCTTACTCTGCCCTAGTAAGGCATTCCATGGGCATTGTGTGGTTGTTCCCAAGCAACTCACATAGTTTTTGACACATTCCCAAATTTACCCAAACTGGTAAACCTGGAAATGCCCCAAAAAGGCAGGCTTTCCAGGGAAGTTATAACGATGGGAAATATCTTTATCTCTTGTCGTTACTTACTCTTTCTGTGTGCTTTGTTACTTTCACTTTCTTTGTATTTCTATTTGTTGAAACCAAATAGGGATACAAAAAAGGGGGGTGGAGTTGCTATTGTTTCCCGCGAACCATTTAAAGTCTCCTCTACAGCCACTCTTCTTGAGGACTGGCTAGAGCTATGTATTTTTAACTTAGAATTCACAAGGGAGTCATTATGGAAGGGAGTCTAGAGTATTGTCGTCCTGGATCAACAATGTATTTCAGCAATAAATTAATGGAACGTGTTGCCCCTAATGTACTGGCTTCTAATACATTTTGGCTAGTGGGAGATTTTAACTTCCACACAGAACAAGTTTCAGATACAGAAACAAATTCTTTCTCTCTAATATCGAGATGCAAGGGCTTAATCAGATAATTAGTGGTCCCAAACATACAGCTGGGCACACCTTTGATCTTATATTTATTAATGATTCGGACTGTCAGTTAGCCTCACCATCTTCCCTAACTTGGTCAGACCACTTTCTTATAAGTCTCCAGATCCCTGTTAAAGGGAAGAAGATCAGTAGGAAGAATGAATTCCTCAACAATATAAGGTCCCGGAAGAAAATGTGCATTTTATGCTGTTTTTCCTGCCCCTGAAGTCATCAAGTTCACTAATATAAACAGTGCTTGCACAAATTTCCAAGAATCAGTTTCCCAGATTCCAGATAAAGTTGCCCTTCTCAAGACATAATGCTCCAACACTACAAAGCATCACTCTCCTTGGTTCTTGGACGAAATAAAGCAGGAGAAAACTGCCTGCAGAAATTGGAGAAAATGTGGCATATTTTCAAATCATTGTCAGATTAAACCACCTACAAAGTAGCACTAAAAGGCTATCATAAAAAAATTAAACAGGCGCAAAAGCACCACTGGGCGGTACCAGGGACTGTTGGAGGGCTTCAATCACTACCAACACCAGCATCTTGGAGACTTCCTCATTGTTTCTCACCTTATTAGACAACCTGTAAATTTTGCTTGTGACAGGCATACTGTTCCAGTGTCAAATTTGTGGGCACACAAGTGTGTGAGCCCAGGGGTGAGTAAGAACAGAAAAGAAACTGTCCCAACAACTGGTGGCAGTCACTATGCTGTTCTGGTGTCAGAGAGGTGAGAGTCCAATTCCCTCTACTGACCCATTGTGCTGCTGGGTAGACAGGAGGTCAGGGAGAGGTTCACTCTCCTCTTCCACTGCATCATCTGCCAGCAAGTGCATGGTGGCTGCAGACCACTTACTGGGAGACTTGAGGTGGTATATGTGGAGCACCCTTAGGGAGTTTCTATGGGTCTTGAGATCCACCAGGTAGGTGGCCTCCCCCTTACTCTTCTTCATCTCGTATGGGCCTGTTCAAGGGCCTTAGACAGCACTGGGCTCAACAAACTCAATTACACGCATCTTCTGTCCAGGTTGAAAATCCACCAGAGTAGACTTGTGGTTATACCAGAGTTTGGTGACCTCTTGACTGGCCTCAAGATTGTCTTTTGCCTTTTTCCAGAATCGTTGCATCAAGTTATGGAAAGCCGGCATGTAGCTGACTACATCCTAAGGGGGTTTCCTGGAAGCTAGCTACCATACTTCTCTCACAAGGCTGAGAGGTCCCCTAACAGGGTGACCTTAGAGGAGCTCCAACTAGTTAACCTCAACCCCCTTCTGTGACGCGTCACTGTAGGTAAACAGTAGGCATGGCAAGAGGACGTCCTACTTTTGTCTCATAGGCCCAGGTAGATCCATAATCATGCCCTTCAGGGTCTTGTTGAATCTCTCAGCCAACCCATTTGTTTGAGGGTAGTCAGGTGTGGAGAACTTGTAGGTTAGTCCACACTCGTTCCACATTGACATCATGTATTTTGCTTTGAAGTTAGTGCCTCTGTTGAATGCTACATCCTTGGGGAACCAAGTGCCTTTAAAAATCCCCTTCATGGCCCTGGCCACCGCAGGTGCAGTCAACGACCTCATAGGGATGGCCTCTTGGTAACATGTGGTGTGATCCACCAAGACCAGGATGAAGGTGTTACCTAAGGCTGTTTTGGGTTTCAAAGTGAACAATAATGTTGATGCCCGCCCTCTCAAAGGGAGTTCTAATGACAGGTTAGGATTTCAGGGGAGCCTTAAGGTTTTTCCCTGCTTTCCTGCTGACCTGGCAGGTGGGACAAGACCTATAGAATGTATTCAAGGCTGTCTTTATTCGGGGCTAATAAAAGTGGGGATAAGCCTGGCAAAGGTCTTGTTCTCCCCCCGATATCCTGCCAAGGGTATGTCCTGAGCCAACCCCAGTAGGACCCTGTAACACTGCAGGGCCACTGGCACACAGGCTTCCCCAGGTCCATGAGCCTTAGGCTCACCGTATAAGATGTAATTCTCCCAATAGATAAGGTAATCGCCAGAGGTATCACCTGCTGCCTAGACTTCAAGTCCTACAGAGTTGGTCACACTTTCTGCACCTACAGACTTCTTCCCTAGTGAGCCTACCTTCAACTTGCCATCCTGCAAGCTCAGGCAGACCCCTAGGGCTGCATGACAGCTTCCTCAGGTGTCCTATTAACCTGGACTGTGAGAACTTCTGGGTCTAGTTTCCAGCGCCCCTTGCCCTTCCACTTCTTGGCAGCTGCGTGGGTGATTCCTTCATGTTCCATGTCTCCTTGACTTCCCTCTTGGGCAGCCATGGACAGTGTGGTCATACAGACCCATTCAAGCAAGCCTAACCTCTCCAGGTGTGCCCTGAGCTCCACCCGCTTCAAGACACTCTGGTCTGTATCGCTGCCCAACAGACAATCTACAGGCATGGGAGGGCTCATAGCTACTTTTGGAGAACCTGAGACACCCCACACTCAAAGGAAACCAGAGCTACTAGGTAGTGATTTACACGGTTGGCTGCATCTATAACCTGGTGGAATGTATTAATGACGACCAGCTCTAAGGATACCATATAAAACATTACAGTAGTCACGCTGGCACCTGTGGGTCTCAGAGCCTCCACCCTTTACCCATTTCTGGTGACCCACTGCCTATACTTAGTAGTTTTGGAAGGTGTATGGACTTTTGGCACCATATCTCTATCTCCTAAGGACATTAAGGTAGCCTATGTCCTCTCCAACCATGCTAACTTGAATCACCCCCCCCAAGTTCTGTACTCGTCAACCTAGGTGTTTGCCCTCTGGTGGAAACTGTGCCCTCTTGGGCTATTTGGTGTCTCCCTTCAAGTGCCCATGCTTGTATCACTCAGTACAATGAAGGACAAACCTCCCTGTCTGCTTGTCAAATAACCCTTTTTGTTTGCTTCAGATTGGGACTGGTTACTATGGTTCCCTTAGGAATTATTTTAGTGGCCTTTAAAGAACGCCTTACTTCTAAGTTTTTCTTCCCCTCTTTCTTCTTGTGGGACCCCTGATCACTATTCTGGTGATCCCCCCAGATACCTTTTTAGACACTCTGGTACTGAGTCAGAGGTCCACCTCTTTAGCAAGCTCCCTGTGGGTCAGTGAGCTTACCATCAACTAGGAGCTTATGTAGCTCTGTAAAACTGATATTGAACATGTGCTCTCTTAGAATCAGATTAATCAACCCAGTAAAATCATCAACTTTGCTGCCCCGCACCCAACCATTTAGTGTCTTGCTGACATAATCAAGAAAATCCACCCAAGACTGGTTCTGCATCTTTTGATTATCCCTGAACCTAATGTGGTACTTCTCTGGGGTGAGTCCAAATTTGGTGAGGAGGATGGTTTTCACTGGGATGTATTTTATCTGGTCTCCCACCTCCAGTTTAAGCAAGGTATCCATCCCCACTGTAGGCATGTGTTTCCAGAGTGATACCCTGCCAAATCTCTTCTGGGACCCTGTGTATCTTAATAGTCACCTCATAGGCAGAAATCTACATGTCTATGCCATTCCCTACCACATATCTGGGAGCCATATCTTTTGATATGTGAGCTTTCGTGTTCCCCTCAAACACTGCGATTATGCTGCCACCATTGCTGCTGAACACTGCTTACTTAGCTTTTATGTCCAGCTCTCTCAGGCTTGGTTAATGGGCCAGAAGCAATTTATTTTCAGCTAACGCTCTCTATGCCTCAGTCTACTCCTTTTCTGAGTCCAACTTAAGCTTGGCCATTTGTAACTTGAACTCCCTCTCTCCCTTCCTGTCTGCCAGCTCTTCTGGGGGAAGGCCTAGTGAAGACATACTCTCCACTGTGTCAGGAACTACTAATTCAGGAGAGGAGCCAACCACTCACCCGAGTGCCTCATCTCAGGTCTTGCACCCAGGCCCATCCTCATCATCCATTTCATCCTCCTCATTCTTATCTTCTGTTGCTGTCAGCAACTGGTGAATGGTGAGCCTCTTCCCCGGGCCCTTAGAGCTTTCTGAGATCCAACATCCTGGTGCCTTTCTTGTTTGAAAGTCCCCTTTCCTTACAGAATTGCTTGAGCTGAATCGCAGTGGAACTATCCAGATTGATGAACATGAATTCCATTACTGCAGGTATTATGACAGTCAGGTAGAATGAGAGTGATAAAAAAAATTGGAAAAGCATATGAGCCAATCAAGGAGAATTAAAAAGAAGCTCAAAATTGTATCAAATAATTTAGCTGGAATTTTTGCCTAAAACAAAATTACTGTATGCCACTGCACAAACACAAGTGCTTATCTCACAGCCAAACACCAATTAAGGAAATTGGGTTACTGGTTGAGGAGGGTGAAACCCTACTCAAGCAGCAACTACAATCTCTGTCAGTGTGAACACAAGCAAACCCTAAATGTACCTGTGCTAAACGCTCTCGTATGTTGACACAAAGCAATCAGACTAAACGTAGGTGCAATGTGCAAAGTACTTATGCAGCACTTCAAAAAGTAAACACAAGAAAAATTCCATACCATCTTAGAAACAGAGTAAAATGTAATCAATTATTTGAGATCAAAACCACAATAATCCAACCAGTAGAACATAAGAAATACAATTTGAAAATTTTAAGAAAAAATAGTGCTTAGAAAGCATCAACTATGATCATCTGGGTGTGCCGGACTGAGAGACAAAGTTACAAGTTCAGGCTGACCTCGATGGAGCATGGGCCAGATACAGGGTCCAAGTTAGGCCCACTGAAAAAAGTACCTGAAATCATATCTTGCGGAGCATTGCGAGTTCCCATGTTGAGAATGAGTTGCGCAGTGGTGGTTCGAGGAAGCTGCAGGTCTGCGATCCAGAGTCCTGGATTGATGTTGAGGATTTCCTCGATGAGGGACTTGTGATGTAAAGTCCTGCATCATAGCTGCGTCGTGCACCGGCAGTTAAGAAGATGCTGTGTGGCTGCAATATGAAGTTCATTGACTTTGTTGAGGATGTAGTTGACGAGAAGCTTGCAATGTGAAGGCCTTCATTGAGGATGCATTACACAGCAGTGATGCATAGGAGATTGTGGGCTGTGATGCAAAGTCCGGAGTCAGGGATGCATTGTGCTGCAGCTGTTGCGAATCGGCTGCAAGGAGATTCATCGCACTGCATCAGTTCTGCTCACAGGACCACAGCTGGGCTGGCAGAGCATCTTCAGGTCTGCTTTCAAGGGATCAGGACCGGGTTGACACCACTTGGGGGGGCAAGACTCACTGCAAGCAAAGTCCAAGTGCTGGGTTCAAGATGGTTGGAACCTTTTCTGTGCCTGAGGATCTGATCAGGAGATCAACCAACTAGTCTTGGAGTCAAGGAGTCACTTGGAGCACGAACAATGCATTGGTGACAAATGCATTGTGTGAAGGCAGGGAACACCTATTCAGTTGCGATTGTGACCGTATCCAGCTCCGTCCTCTCCATCCTGAGAGTTGATGGCACACCTAATCCATGTATTGGGTGGCCGTCTGGGAGGAAAAAACCAAGTTCAGCAGCCAACTACATACTGTCATGTGCCCCAGTGATAGGCTACAGACACCAAATAGTTGGGGCAGCAACATGGAACTTTTTAAATGTGGCATTTTCAAAACTGTATCTTAAAATCTGACTTAACCATTAAAGAGGATTTATAATTACAATTTCTCATGCACCAAAATGAAATGTTGACATTTTCTTAATCAAATGTTAGCACTTATTAAATGTACTTAAGCAATCCGATGTTATACTATGGGAGAGGTAGGCAAAACAGCAGTGAAAAAATCATTTAAGAGTTTGTCACTACTTTGACATGTAAAAATTCAAAGGACATGTCCAACTTTTTAAATACACTGCCTCCTGCCCTATGGGCTATTTAAGGCCTACCATAGGAATGACGTATACGTATTAAAAAGGAAGAGTTGGACCTGACAAGAGGTTTATCCTGTAAGGCCAAAATGGCAGTTTAAAATGGCACTACAGGCTACAGTGGCAGGGCTGAGACATATTTCAAAAGGCGACTTTGTTGTTGCACAGTGAGTGGCGAAGTGAGCTAAAGAACGATGATGGATTCAACCCAGACCTGTGACTGGTGGTGAGTGTCTGAGAAGTTTCAGAGCTCCGTCCATCGTCTTCTTGTGTTTGCTGCGTTCACCCTAAATTGGCAGGGTATGCCCAGACATAGGTCCCTTGCTCACTATGCCACTGAATTCAAGCTAGCCTGGCTGATGAGGGCTGTTACCCAGAAACCAGTCCCAGGATGCTTGTTTCTATTCCAGGGAAGACATAGCCTGGCAGTTCTGGCTAGACTGTTCCCATGCGGCACAGGGTCAAGACTGATTTGCATATAGCTGTGTCTGAACTGGGGTGGCGAAATGAGCTAAAGAGTGATGATGGATTCAACCCACATCTGTGACTGGGGGTGAGTGTCTGAAAAGTTTCAGCGCTCCTTCCATCATCTCTTTGTGTTTGCTTTGTTTGCCCTAAGTTGGCAGGGTATGCCCAGATGTGGGTTCCTTGCTCACTTTGCCACTGGATTCAAGCTAGCCTGGCTAATGAGGGCTGTTATCCCCAAACTGGTCCCAGGATGCTTGTTTTCGGTCCAGGGAAGACATGCCTTGGCAGTTCAGGCTGGACTGTTCCCATGAGGCACAGGGTCAAGATTGATTTGCATATAGCTGGGTCTGAACTGAGGTGGTGAAGTGAGCTAAAGAACGATGATGGATTCAACCCAGATCTGTGACTGGGGGTGAGTGTCTGAAAAGTTTCATAGCTCCGTCCTATATCTCCTTGTGTTTGCTTTATCTGCCCTAAGTTGGCATGGTATGCCCCGACATGGGTCCCTTGCTCACTTTGCCACTGGATTCAAGCTAGCCTGGCTGATGAGGGCTGTTAGCCTGAAACCGGTCCCAAGATGCTTCTTTGTGGTCCAGGGAAGACATGGCTTGGCAGTTCGGGCTGGATTGTTCCCATGAGGCACAGGGTCAAGACTGATTTGCATATAGCTGTGTCTGAACTGGGGTGACGAAGTGAGCTAAAGAACGATGATGGAATCAACCCATATCTGTGACTGGGGGTGAGTGTCTGAAAAGTTTCAGCGCTCTGTCCATCATCTCCTTGTGTTTGCTTTGTAAGCCTACTGGTAGCATTTAATTCACAGGCCCTGGGTGCATGTAATACAATTTTCTAAGGACTTACAAGTAAATTAAATGTGTCAATTAGATGTAGGCCAAGTGTACTATGTACAATTTCCTGGAAATATAAACACAATAAAAACACAAAATATGCTATACAGTTCAATCCAAGGACAGCAGCACACAGCAAATTAAGAATACTTTCTGAAGATAAAAGTAGTCTGGAAAAAATATACAATAGCGAAACCAAAAAGTGGTGACAAGAGGGTCTGTAGAGAAATGAAGGCCAGGCGACACTGTCCTAAATCTGCATCTTGAAGTATTGAAAACAAAAATCTCTTCCTTGGATGAGAGAGGAAGTTACAAAACATTGTAAAGTGCAGATTGCTTTCATACAATGCATTGTCACAGGGGCCTTTTATGCAATAAAAATATTTACATTCTCCTTCAGGAAGCAACACCAGTTTATGAGCCAGGTTAGTCTTGAATGGAGTCAAATAGAATCTTGTTTGAAAGCTCAAAATGTATAAAAAAATAACGTTGAATAATGGACGACGTTGATATGAGAGCATTGGATAGGACTGATGACTTCCTAGACTCAACCAGAAATCTGGTGTTCAAAGCATATCCCTCAAACAAATGCTTTTTTCAAAACTCTTGTATTCTTATTCATTACATCTGGTTTGTCAAAAAAAATTCCAGGCCCTATTTTGTGAAAGTATGTTTAAGAAACCTCAGCTATGGAATGGCACGACCCTTTTCCAGCAACAACCAATTCATTACCATTTCTCTGGTAAACCTGGACTCTGATTTCAGCCACATAGAGCCTCATAACAAAAGGGGCATTATCTTTAACATGGCCTCAACATACCAAGCCCTCAGCTTCTCATGGCACACAAATATAGAGCAGCTCTTAGCAACTGCTAAAAGTCTCCAGAGTAAATAATTAGTAGTCCTCTGCATTATCCTACAGTCAGAATAGCCCCACACACATGGTCGATATGATGCCACAGAGTTACATTTTGACTTATAAATTGACAAAATTTGTGTTATTGCGTTCTTGCTCAACTTTGTGGCAAATCTGATCATGGCTTCCACGGTCATTGTAAACTGTTAATTTCTGACCTTTAATGTATTTCCCCATGCTAGAGATTAATCCAGTAGGATACCCAGATAATTAAAAGTGGTAATGGAACCTAGTCAAATAGGAGATATTTGGTGGCCGCTGGGTTTAGATACTTTTGGGCCACATCTCGTAGTATGTTTCAGGCAAGTTAGTTGACAAGCCTAGATAAGGCATAAAAAGAGTAACAAAATCCAGGAGACTTTGCAGCCCATTTGCGGTTCTGACCAGCAGGGCGGTTCGTTTGTATAAAGCTGTATGGGTAATCGTCATTTGCCAACTTGTGGGATATCATTGTCTTGCTGTAGCAAGAACTCTTCAAGTACATTTTTATATATGGTAATTAGGAAAGTGCCAGAATGCACCTTTATCGTACATCCCTATTTATATTGAAAGAGTAGGTGAGCTCCCCACTTTGGTCACTGTGCACCATCGAAAACACACCCCTATGCATATTACTAAATAGGCCAACCAGTGGCTTCTCTACCCCCATTTCTAGTATAATTGATCACAGCTTTGACTGAATTACATTATGAAATGCGGAGCTAAGCTCCATGAATGCCAGATAAAAGAGGGAAGTTTTTGCTGTGATGTATTTACTAGTTATCAAGTATAAGTTTAGGACTTGTTCCACTCTGCCCACCCTATGGTGGAAGCCATACTAGACATCCGCTAATATGCTATCCTCCACTGCCCACAGCTCAAATCTTTCAAGCAGGACTCTCCCCAGAATTCCAACCGAGGAACCCAGGAGGAAAATTGGTCTGTAACAACCTGGATCACTAGTGTGACCCTTCTTAAAAATAGGGATAAAGATAGCCGTTAACCAAGAGATAGGTAATCCTTTTGCAATAGCAGTTCTAAACACACTGGTCAATAATGGGGCCCACAAAGGGACATATTCTTTAAAAGGTCCGCTTGCACTCCATTGAGGTCTGGGGCCTTATTGCTGAGGCTATTACTAATCACACAATCTACTTTTTGCTGCTTCCCTACAGTCATCTGTCCTACTGGAGTCTGTAATTATCTGACTAGAAGAGGAAAAATAAATGTTTCCTCTTTGGGGTGGTTATCTTCCGCAAAGAAGGGGGCATTTATTAGTTTTCAGAAGTTATCCTTTGTTACAAGTTTCCCCTGCCCTAACAAGAGCCTCCCAGGCTTCCTCCCTGACTGTCTGCTTTCATGCTGCTAATGTGCATTGATATAGTTTTCTAAAGGACTGAACTTACAATTGAAAGTGAGGGCCCTAAAACTCTACGATTGGCGAGTGAGCAGGTAGGGTGAAACCCCTTGTGTGGAAATGTTTGACCGGGCTAAGAGACAATTATTAATGCCAACCAAACTAGACCACAAAGTGCTTCAAGAAAGTCAATAATATTCCGAGGGCTACACCTCACTTCATGACATGCCCTTCCATGACTTTCTACTGAGTGAAACAAATCACCCCTAATAACCTAATCTAACCTATTTTTGTCCCTGTCCTCACCATTTCATTGTTATCTATGGACCCAAAATCACCTCATGTATTTAAAGAAGGCTTGACTTTTTGGCTCAGCTCCAAAATGGCAGTCAAGGGATTATGCTCACTAGGACACTTTGACAGCACCTTGTAATTCAAAACACAGGGAGAAAATTCTGGTGTTAAGAACATTTAATCTATAATACTATTCACACCATCACCCATAAAGATAGAAGTTCACAATTCATTTGTGGTACAAGACTATACCAGGTGCCCTAGGTTATATTTTAATTTAGGGTGTGTAAGGCTTCACCATAGGGGTCATAAATAAAATTTGAACAACCATCACCATTCTGATTTATAACACCACAGATTAATTTACTATTCTTTTTACATGTGGGGATGCTAAAATCACCAGCCCTTATTACATAAGGTGTGCCGTTTATACCAGCAAAGCATTTGTCAAACTCTAGCTCCAATGACTCAGTACTAGGGGTTATTCAAAATATTCTAATCCGCAGGCAGAATTTTGGCAACTCCGCATTATTCTTATAATATGGAGTTTGCGCCAAATTCCGGCAATCGCTGCTTGGTGGAATCTTTCTCCTTTGCTGCTTCAGAATGGTAAGTTAGCGAGCGAGAGCGAGACTGGGTGCGCCCGATCATGATTTCCGGTTGCTAGGAGGACATCCGGTGAGAATTTTCTAACACGGGCTGTCGCGACCATTTACGGTAAGTACACTTCCTCTTGAGTAAAACATTTACTTGAACGGCAGCAAAATCAATTTGAGTAGTAGCGCTCTCTGAAGCACCGGTTGGTGCAATTTGCACAATTTGTTTAGCGCAGAATGCAATCCCGGGGCTAAATCACACTACAAGCAGCACGACATGCCTATTTCTGCCAGTTGGCAGAAATCCACGGAATCTCTGAGAGTTTTTATGCAACTCTGCTGAATTCTGCAAAGTCAAATTCCGTGAGTTCTGCCCACCCCTACTCAGTACCCTCTGTTGAGCAGTTTTCAAAATTGTTTACTAGTAATTGATAAACAATTAATCCCTTTATTGATTCAACTGGATGTGTAGGAGCTGATAGATATTTACATCTACTTAATTTACAGAACAGTGTAAGTAGAGGGACACAAAGATAACAGGTCCCCCCTTTGCAATTCTCCTGGTAGAGAGTATCACTGGTGTAAAATATGTCTGATAACCATCTGTTGTGTAGTTCTCACTAATCCATAGGACCTACGTAATAGTTTGGACAAGATAAAGTTTGGGTGATTTGCTTAGACTGATTCCAGGCACCCCTTGCAAGATACACAAGGTCACAGAGGAACAGTTCATCACCACCCTCCTCCAAGACCCCCCCAGCGCCACGACCGACACCAACTCCGCAGCCACAGAACTTCACCTCTGGATCTTCCGCTGTGCCGACAAGCTCGCACCCCTCCGACACCCCGCCAAACAACGGACTCTGAAGGCTGCCTGGTTCACCACAGAACTACATGAAGCCAGACGCTCTTGCAGACGCCTAGAGAAGACCTGGCGTAACCAGAAAACAACGGAAGCACGGAACAACCACAAGAGCGCCCTAAAAGAATACCACCAGCACATAAGAGGTACACCAAACAGACCTTCATAAGAGACAAAGTCCAGACCAACGCGACCAATGCTAAGGAACTGTTCAACGTCATACAGTAGTTCACAAAGTTCCCCAGTGAAGACACGGACGTCACACCATTCCCAGGAACTCTGCGACAAGCTCAGCTCATACTTCCAACTGAAGATCAAGACCCTCTATGACAATTTCAGCGTACAGACGCCAGACGCTACCCCCCAACGCCAACGATAAATCAACCATCATGAACTGGAGCCCCGCCACCGTCGAACACATCACCGCCACCATGAAGAAAACCCACTCAGGAGCCCCAACGGACCCCTGCCCACCGCACATATTCCACAGGGCCGCCGCCATCGAACCTGAACTCGGACTGACCATCAATGCCTCCTTCATGTCCGGCATCTTCCCAGATGACTGGAAGCAGGCAGAGGTCAAACCCCTTCTCAAGAAACCCATGGCCTACTCTACTGACCTGAAGAACTACCGGTACATCTCTCTCCTCCCCTTCGCGGCCAAAGCAACCGAGAGACTCGTGAACGCCCAGCTGACCACCTTCATTGAAGAGAACTCCATCCAAGACGCCTCCCAGTCCAGAATCCGCAGCAACCATAGCACCGAGACCGCCCTCCTTGCCGCCACTGACGACATCCGCATGCTACTTGACCAGGGACACACCGCGGCCCTCATCCTTCAAGACCTCTCCGCAGCCTTTGACACCATTTCTCATCACACTCTTGCAGCCAGACTTCACGACACAGGGATACAAGGAGCTGCCCTCGACTGGATCCATTCCTTTCTCTCTGGCAGAACCCAGAGAATCAGACTCCCTCACTTCTTCTCCGAACCCACCAAAATCAACTGCGGAGTGCCCCAAGGATCATTGCTTAGCCCCACACTCTTTAACATCTACATGGCCCCCCTCGTCACCATCGTGAGCAGCATGGACTCAGCATTGTATCCTACGCCGATGACACCCAGCTCAGCCTCTCATTCACGGAGAACCCCGAAGACACCAGACTCTGCTTCCAGGAAGGAATGAAGAATGTGGCAGCCTGGATGAAAGACAGCTGCTTGAAGCTCAACTCAGAGAAGACCAAGGTCCTCATGCTCAGACCTTGCACCTCTGCCTGGACCAACACCCTATGGGCCTCCACCCTCGGGAATCCACCCACTCCTACAGACCACCCACAAAACCTCAGCATCATTCTCGACTCCTCCCTCTCCATGAACTGCCAGATCAACGCCATCGCCTCCACCAGCTTCAACTGCATGCGCATCCTCTGCAAGACCTTCGAATGGATCCCCCCAACTGCAGAAAGACCGTCACCCACATGCTCATAACCCGCAGACTGGACTACAGCAACACCATATATGCCGGAATCAACAAAGCCCTACTACACAAACTCCAGACCATCCAGAACGCTGCCGCCAGACTCGTCCTCGGAACGCCTCATCAAGAAAACATGACCCAGCAACGAGACCTCCACTGGCTCCCCATCGAGAAGAGGGTCACCGTTAAACTCCTCACCCACTTACAAATCCCTCAACAACATTGGACCCTAATACCTCAATGAGAGAATATCCTTCCATGTACCCAAGAGGAACCTCCACTCCACCGACCTTGCCCTGGCAGAGGTCCCCCGCATTGGCAGAAACAGAACAGGCGGGAGAGCCTTCTCCTACATCGCAGCCAAGACCTGGAACGAGCTCCCTGTGAACATCAGACGCTCCCTAACTCTGCACACGTTCAGGAAGCCCCTTAAGACCTGGCTCTTCGAATTATTTGGAGCTGCCCCCCTAGCGCCTTGAGACCCTCACAGGTGAGTAGTGCACTTTATAAACCCCTATTGATTGATTGATGTTGGCCTAGAGACCAGCTAGCTCACAGTGCCACTGTATGCCCCCCTAACCTTACCAGGGAGCAAATGGTTTCTGGCAACCACTGAACATGACAACCCTGACCCCTCAGGGATCATGGAAACAGATCAGAATCTTTCGTTCGGTCACTCGTGCTTACGTGTGCTCAGAGAAATATACAGAAATCACAGTAGGACGTTTTCAATATATTTATTGATTCAACATTATCTTGACTAGAATGCATGCCCTGCAATAATCAGTAGATAGAAGCAGATGGAAGTGATTACGAGCACTAAAAGAGTAAATAGTAGGGACAGCTCTACCATGATGCTAAAACAGTGAATATATATATATATATATGCAGGCATATAAACAAGGCAGTAATCAGGCATACTCCTACTATGCAAAATCCTACTTTAACCTCTTCGCTGCGGTGCAAATTCCGCCGCAGCGCTGCCGCAGTGCTGGACATTCCATTCCTGGGCGTGGTCATGACGTCTCCAGGCCGTCGTCCGCACACGCCCAACGTGACTCATGACGGCCGGGAGACGTCATGAGCATGGAAGAGGTTAAGTGTAACTAGAGTATGTGGAGTTGTAGATCCAAGAATCTCCCCAAGGGATGATCCAACCCCATTACCTGTTGGGAGAGAATGAAGGACCCTGTCTTGGAACCTTGAAATCCATTTTGGCCCCAAAAGTGACTATAATAATTATAGGTCTGGAAACAGTGGTATGAATCACACACTATAAATTTGGGGAATTCAGGATCCGTACTTTGTAGTGCAATAACTAATGCTTTTAGTTCTGCCAGCTGTGCTGTGCAGTCCCTTAAGGACTGAGTGTGTGTTTTTTCAGGACCTAACTTTCCAGCATGCATTCACCCCTTTATGATTGCACATGCCGCGGAATATTGCTGTTGTGTTCCTACGGCAGGCTGAGCAGATTCATTGCTATAAATGATGTATGCACGTCAATTTCATGCGGTAGAGGATATCCTTGTTCATGCTGTAGGAATACTTGTGTTTGTAGTTTAGAATCGAATCTGTGATCTACATCTGTTGCAGTGAGAGAGTTAGCCCATTGAATCCATTGCAGATTTAATGCTTTGGCATTTGGAATGCTTGCTTTTGTAACAGCCTCTAAGGTCAGTACCGGGGTAACAGCTATTATTCGCTTACCTTGAGCCAGTGCTCTCTCTCTCTCTCACTAAAGCAGTCTGTACCGCTGTGAGAATTTTCTCAATAGGTGCAAAACGCATTTCAGCATTGGTGTGCTAATCTGATTTGTATGCAATCACCTTCATTGAAAGTGATATAGGTGTACCCGGTGGGTCCAGCAACTACACGGATCACCAGGTTAGTTGTGTTTACACGAGTGTGCAAATGTTTTGACGCTATCATATCAAGTTGCACTGAACACAAAATGTTTGTATTTTCCTGTGTCCAATGGATGATTGAAAAATCAGATCTAGTTAAGTCGTACAATAATTTTACTCATTCTGTGTAATCCAAAATGTACGTTCTGCCAACATTTTTAAATCCTAAAATGGATTGAAATCTTTTCATATTCATTGGAGGTTGGAGCAGAGCACATATTTCTAAAAATGTGCTGCCAGGCTTTTGCCTTCACTTGACAGCTCATATCCCAGAAACAGGACAGTGATGTGGATAATTTTAGATTTTTTTAAATTACATTTGTAACCCAGGTGAGCAAACCCAAGGATTATGTGGTTCACTCTTGCCAAGTGTTCCATTAGCTCATCATCCAAAAGATAATTATCGTCTACATAGGACAATGCCTCCTCATCAAAAATTTGAAGTAACTCTGTTACCCTGGCTGAAAACAGCCCCGAGATGTTGTTATACCCTCCGGGTAAATGCCAAAGTTGACACTGTGAACCTAGCACTAAAAATGCGGTCAAATATCTGCTTTCAGGTGCTATATTCAGGCTAAGAAATCCATTTGAGATAGCTAGGGTTGTTTTGTATTTCTTCCACACAATGTTATTCATCAGTGCTACACTATGTGCATTTTATACCTGCAAATGTACGTGTGGAAGTGTTAAAATGTCTATAGTATAAAGCTAGACGATATGATTTGTCCGGTTACATTATGGGAAACAAGGGATTATTCATGGGTGAGGTGCAATGTTCTATTACACCCTGGTGCTCAAGTTGTTCTAGGATTTCCGTAACTTGCTTTCATGTTTTAATGGGTATTGTCTCTGTGGTTGAGGAACTGATTTTAATGGTATTTAGAGATGAAGAGACTCATCATCCCACCCAACATGATTGTGGTGAAGTGCAGGAGCTAGCGCCCACTCCTGCACGTATAAATGTTTAACTGATTCCAGAACGAGGTTGGAGAAGGCAGGTAAAATAACCATTTCTCCCATTGGGCATTCCATTACGAACTCAGGTGGCCAATCCTTTTTAGCCAAAACTAATTTGTATCTATGTGTCAGGTACGCCCAAAAGATCAATCAATCAATCAATCAAGGAAATTTATAGAGCGCACTACCTACCCGTAGGGTCTCGAGGCGCTTGGGGGGGGGGGGGGTGCCGCTACTGCTCGAACAGCCAGGTCTTGAGCTTCTTCCTGAAGGAGAGGTGGTCTTGGGTCAGGCGCAGGTCGGCCGGGAGGGAGTTCCAGGTCTTGGCGGCCAGGTAGGAGAAGGACCTTCCTCCAGCAGTGGTTCTGCGGATGCGTGGGACGGTGGCGAGGGCGTGGCTGGCGGATCGGAGGTGGCGTCTGGGAGCGTAGAAGTTGATTCGGTTGTTGAGGTAGCTCGGGCCTTGGTCGTGGAGAGCTTTGTGTGCGTGGGTAAGGAGGCGGAAGGTGATTCTCTTGTTGATCGGGAGCCAGTGCAGGTCTCTTAGGTGTCCGGAGATGTGGCTGTGACGTGGGATGTCGAGGATGAGTCTGGCTGAGGCGTTCTGGATGCGCTGGAGTCTCTTCTGGATCTTGGCGGTGGTTCCGGCGTAGAGTGCGTTGCCGTAGTCCAGTCGGCTGGTGACGAGGGCCTGGGTGACGGTCTTCCTGGTCTCCGTGGGGATCCACCAGAAGATCTTCCGAAGCATGCGCAGGATGTTGAAGCACGATGAGGAGACGGCGTTGACTTGCCTGGTCATGGAGAGGGAGGAGTCCAGGATGAAACCCAGGTTGCGTGCGTGGTCTGTCGGTTTGGGTGCGGTGCCCAGGGCGGGGGGCCACCAGGAGTCGTCCCAGGCTGAGGGCGTGGAGCCCAGGATGAGGACCTCCGTCTTATCTGAGTTCAGCTTCAGAGGCTTGATGTTCCTGGGTAAGTCCCCCTCCATTTGGAGCATTATTTTATATAAACGATGTAGGACACTTCCACTTGTATCAGGCATTTCCACCGTGATATGCTCATTCAGCACTACTACCACCAGATAATCCAACAGGTTCCTGCGAGGTATTGTGACTTTTGCCGCACTGTCCAGTATCGTCACTGCCCACTCCCCATTCAGAAGCAGAGTCCTCAGTAGTATGGACATGTCTTATTGTAATCCCCTCTACCTTCTCCTTTTTAAACAAAGGTTTTTGAGTCTTTTGTTTATCCTCTTTAGGGATGTAAACTGAAGAGTGATGCATTTCCTTTTCGGCTTCACATGCTCTTCTGATCTGCACTCTGACCATCCACCTCTCTCCGAACCTGTATCAGATGAGTCCTGAAAGGAACGAGAGGAACGTGTATCCTTATCCTGATATCTTACAGGTTTTTTTAAATATTATGACAGTTTCTCAGATTGTATTTTTTGTCAGTGGATTCCTGCTGAAAAGACCCACCCAATGATTGTGTTTTGTTTGTTTATTTTTTTGTTTATTGCCCCATTTCGTCTTAGAAAAATGGGGTTTTTGCTTAGAGTTATCCTTTTCAGAATTACTCTTAACCTGTGGTTTGCCAGGTCTGGCTCCCAAATTATCTCTGCCTATCATAGCATAGGTTTCCTCAATAAGCCTAGGTAATTCCCACTCCTGCTGTGCAGGAGTGAACTCCCTCAGGCCTTGGTGTATAGCCAATGCTGCTGCTTCCCCTTTTATGTTACTGGTATGTTATGGAACTTCTATCAAAGGGGTACCATGAATTATGGCATAGGCTGCAGAGAAGACTGTACCCCAAGTGGCACAATCTTCCACCGAGTGGGCCATCACCAATGGCAAGTAAATTGTTAATATTCTGTGTTTATCCTGCAGTCACGTGTGTGGTAACACTACTTCAAGCTAGCTTGTCTTTTGTGTTATCCAGAACGGAATTTGCTTCTGACTGGTGGGAACCTTTCTCATAATGGGATTCAGTGTTTGAGGGCTAATAGTATACCCATAGCAGCCAGTTGAGGTTGTGCATCCTGGACCGTCCGCACAGGGTTAACTGTTAGTGTTCTCATAATTTACTGTGTGTCTTTACTAAATCTTCATATAGTGTTGTTATTTCTGCTGCATCCAAATTAGCAAGATTAGGATATGGTGTATAAGCAGCTCGGGCCAGCCAAGTCACTTCTTCTTTACTAAGCGGACCAAGTCTCACATGCTCTACAGTATAGGGGAGAGCTTCTTTAAACAAATGTATATGTTTTTGGTAAGTTAATGGAATTTCTATGTCCACATATGGAAAATAATCCTCTTGTGTCACATTTTCAAAGTAAGAGTGAAACAATTTTGTGCTAGCATTTGCAGGTGGGATTTTAACCCAAGAGTAGAATACCTCTATTCTGAATGCTTTGTGTACCTCGACCATGAAGGTAACATCACCACCCATTGCCGGGAGGCCATAATGTAATAATTTCTGAGTTACTGCATGTCTGCAATTTTCTCTAATCTTAAAAGCAAGTACATTCTACCCACCTGCTTCTCCATTTACAGACATTGTGTGAAGAGAGCAGAGATTTGTGGAAATTAATTTATGGAGATAGGATTAGCTCAATTTGGGAACTACAATCTTGAATAACCTACAGCCAACACATAGGGTATACCTACCCAGGTGAGGCAGATTTCTTTCCCACCACAGACAACTCCGGTTTGGAGGTGAGTAGGGCTCTCTGAGAAAAGCATGACTGAACTACTCAGATAAACTGTTAAATAGGAGCCCAAGGAACATTGGTGGCACCATGGCAACTAGTTCCCATTCATGTGTAGGACCTGCATGTTTGTTTGGACAATATAAACTTTGGGTGAGGTGTCTAGACTGATTCAGGGCATCTC
Source organism: Triturus cristatus (assembly GCF_964204655.1). NCBI lineage: Eukaryota > Metazoa > Chordata > Amphibia > Caudata > Salamandridae > Triturus > Triturus cristatus. Next base: position 981,773,182 of record NC_140593.1, read on the forward strand.
TGCAAGATATGTTGGCCTAGAGACCAGCTAGCTCACAGTGACACTGTAAGCCCCCTAACCTTACCGGGAAACAAATGGTTCCTGGCAACCACTGAACATGACAACACTGACACCTCAGGGATTGTGGAAACAGATGAGATCCTTTCACTCACTCACTCGTGCTTACGTGTTCCCAGAGAAATATACAGAATATACAGTGGGACGTTTTCAATATATTAATTGAACAAACATTATTCTTGTATAGAATATATTTGCTGCGATAATCAGTAGACAGAAGTAGATTGAAGTGATTACGAGCACCAAAAGAATGAATAGTAGCTGCAGCCCTACCATAGTGCTAAAACAGTGTATACATGCAGGCATATAAACAAGGCAGTAATGAGGCATGCTCCTACTATGCAAAACCCTACTCTAAGTGCCCCTAGAGTGTGTGTAGCTGTAGAGCCAAGAATCTCCCCAAGGGACAATCCAATTCCATTAGAGTCACAAATTGGACACTCCTCACAAGATTTCAGACCGTTGAATAGTGAAGTCTCAGCATTCAGGGACACTCTGTGTCAGCTGAAGTGCCTACTCTTTCTAATCTATCAGGATGCTTATTATTTATAATAGAAAACAGCCTTGTGATGTACATCATAGATTAGCAAAGCTATGGATATGTAGATAGCTCTGTCACCCCATGGATGAAGATAGATTGACATTTGTAAATAGTGTGTAAAGAGGCCTTGCACATGATGTTCGAGGCACTGTGATAATGTTGTGCGAAGCTAGATGTGTAAACAAAGTAATTTCAGAGAAATGAATCCAACATTGTTGTGCATGCAAATATGTGCAAAAGTTCACGGCAGAAATGTTATTGTTCAAACTAGGACAATGTAAGAGAGGAGCAGCTTCGCTACATGGGCCTAACCTGGAAACTTAACACATCCAGCAATGTGTGTTCCACAATCCAGGCCTCGTGTAAGAGAATCAGATCATACTTTTTAATAAAAATTAATCTCCTCCGGGTTTCCCATTTTTTGCAACAACCCAGCAATATTGCAAGATATAAAGTCTATACATGTGGGACATAGGCTTTGGACCTCAATTAATTTCCCTTGTTCCTCAGTGGATACGTCAGTGATTTTATGAGTACACTGAGTAGTATGAATAGGTTGTGACATGGTCACTGACGGTCAGCCTAAGGGCCTGATTTAGATTTCGGCAGACAGGTTACTCCATTATAAGGGTGACGAATATCCTGTCCACTGAAAAAAAATCCCATAATATCGTATGGGATTTATATTTCAGCCGACGGAATATTTGTCACTGTTGTGACGGAATAACCCGGATGCCGCAATTTAAGTCTGGCCCTAAGTCTTCTAAAAGTGCTAAGGGGTATAAGGGTTTGAAAGAGGGATATTCTCATTGCTTTTAAGTCCTCTCCCAGCATCCCTAGGTGTGGACTGTGACCTCCTTCTGGGAAAATCTTCTGGACAACAAGGGTAATCAAGTGGGGCCACCATGATTTTGGCGGCATCATCACACAGACATGAGGCCCTCATGAGCAAGTTCCCAACAGCTTTGGGGGTTTCTGAAGATGATAACCTCGTAGTCTCCATTTTCCATTTGTTTTTCATAGCCCCACTAGGAAATCCTTCTCGACAAAATAGTATTGACGTATTGATTTGGGCCCAGCTTTCTTCTGATCCAGTGGGTTACTTTGTTTCTCAGTTCAGGCTACTCTTCTCTCTGATTAGGGCCTAAAGGCACCACATTTTGTAGGACAGCAACATAAGAAGTTACGCCTAGAGGACGTTGCAACTCAACTTCACTATCTGCATTAGCCGCCGAAACATGCAGATTAGCTCCTGAGTAACATATTGCGATGTCATAATTGTGTATGGGTTTGTTTGTGAGCAGGCATTGCTGATGGTGAGGAACATGGTGTGGGGCATCTTATTAGCTTAAGCAGTCCACCCCCACAGAATTTGCAGTTTGGTGCTCCCAAGAAGCGAAAAACAGTTCTTTCATAGAGGAAAATTCCGCTAACATTCACCCATGAAATAAATTATTTTCATTTCTTGAAAAGAGCAGCATTGCACATTTTTTCCCACAGAAAATAGGGGTAGTTGTAATGAGGCCCCATGCACTGTCTTTGTGAAGTGACAGTTTACTGTAAAAAATATGACTACATACAAACACTGCTTGGGTCTCTGCTAATGGCATGTGGCTGTCCCTCATGAGCACTGTGACATCACAAGTCACTGTGGAAGTCAAAGGTCATCTACCTCTCATAGACTGGCACTGTAGATAAAAGGTGGTGCCACTCTCAGATCCCAAATCAGATCGCTCTAGGACCTACGGAAGATTCTGATGAATGAATGCCCTGCTGTTAGGAGGTCTACCTTGCTGCCCTGCTGTCTGAGGAAGAAAGACTGGACATGCTCCCCTAAATCCAGGTAGTGAAAAACTTTTGAAGTCATTTTGTATATTGCAAGGCCTATATCTCCCATAGGATAACATTATGTTAACATATTTCATTTAATAAGTGATAATTTACATTTGTGAGCAGATAGGAAAATAACATTTATACTCAAATGAATTGTAATGTAAAACCCTCTTTAATGGTAAAGTTATATTTTAAGTCATAATTCTGAAAATAAACTTTTAGAAAGTTGGCTTTTTCTTGTCCTGTTCTTGTGGTGCATACTGCCTATGTTCTGGGTCACATGTAGTTGGCAGTTGGCCTTTGTGTATTCCTCCCAGACAGTAAGACAAAGATGGACTAGGTGCTGGCAGGATGAGCCATCCTTCCAGGATGGTTAGGGCGTAGTTGTTCCCGGACCTGCTTTCATTTCATAGGGCTGCCTCCAGCACACACACAAAGGAGCTTGACACCAGCCTTTTGTCACCATAGACTACACAGAACCTTGTCAGAAGAGGAATGAACATTCCAGACCAGAAGTGGTTGTGCAGGGAGACCCCACTTCAAAGGCTGGCAGCATGTAAAAAATATTGGATCTTATGAACCACTCATAAGATCACTTCTAGACCTGTGGAAGAATTAAAAGAAGGACTGACCTGTTTCTCTGCTACAGGAAGGACATCCCTGCTACCCTGCTCCTGAGGACGGAAGTCTGGACCTGCTCCATGAACGCAGTATCACCAGAGAGATTACAGCGGCTGGCTAGCCTCCTGAGTGAACTGCAAGGACACAACACACTTCCAGAGGCCACCTTGCAATGACCCAGCTGACCAGCACCAACTGGGCTTGCCTGATCATGCCTCAGCCATACTCCTCACCTCGACTTGGAGTGGGTCCTGATCCCTAAGAGGGACCTCTCAGGTTCTGGACACTTGATTTGTATCAGACTGTACACCAACTGAAGAAAAGGTGAAAATCCTGAAGTTTGCACTCTGAGCAATGATGAACAGGTCAGTTCATGCCATGGATCTGCCACTCATGATGACCTCAAATACAAAGCTCCAGTAAGATCAGCTCTTTGTGCCAACAGTGACTCCCCCCGATGAACGGAAATGTGAGAGTTGCACTTTGTGTCAACAGTGACCATCCGCGATGATCCACAACCGTGAAATAGCTAGGGTTGTTTTGTATTTCTTCCACACAATGTTATTCATCAGTGCTACACTATGTGCATTTTATACCTGCAAATGTACGTGTGGAAGTGTTCAAATGTCTATAGTATAAAGCTAGACGATATGATTTGTCCGGTTACATTATGGGAAACAAGGGATTATTCATGGGTGAGGTGCAATGTTCTATTACACCCTGGTGCTCAAGTTGTTCTAGGATTTCCCTAACTTGCTTTCATGTTTTAATGGGTATTGTCTCTGTGGTTGAGGAACTGATTTTAATGGTATTTAGAGATGAAGAGACTCATCATCCCACCCAACATGATTGTGGTGAAGTGCAGGAGCTAGCGCCCACTCCTGCACATATAAATGTTTAACTGACCACCAGAACGAGGTTGGAGAAGGCAGGTAAAATAACCATTTCTCCCATTGGGCATTCCATTACGAACTCAGGTGGCCAATCCTTTTTAGCCAAAACTATTTTGTAACTATGTGTCAGGTACGCCCAAAAGAGAGGCTTGATGTTCCTGGGTAAGTCCCCCTCCATTTGGAGCATTATTTTATATAAACGATGTAGGACACTTCCACTTGTATCAGGCATTTCCACCGTGATATGCTCATTCAGCACTACTACCACCAGATAATCCAACAGGTTCCTGCGAGGTATTGTGACTTTTGCCGGACTGTCCAGTATCGTCACTGCCCACTCCCCATTCAGAAGCAGAGTCCTCAGTAGTATGGACATGTCTTATTGTAATCCCCTCTACCTTCTCCTTTTTAAACAAAGGTTTTTGAGTCTTTTGTTTATCCTCTTTAGGGATGTAAACTGGAGAGTGATGCATTTCCTTTTCGGCTTCACATGCTCTTCTGATCTGCACTCTGACCATCCACCTCTCTCCGAACCTGTATCAGATGAGTCCTGAAAGGAACGAGAGGAACGTGTATCATTATCCTGATATCTTACAGGTTTTTTTAATATTATGACAGTTTCTCAGATTGTATTTTTTGTCAGTGGATTCCTGCTGAAAAGACCCACCCAATGATTGTGTTTTGTTTTGTTTATTTTTTTGTTTATTGCCCCATTTCGTCTTAGAAAAATGGGGTTTTTGCTTAGAGTTATCCTTTTCAGAATTACTCTTAACCTGTGGTTTGCCAGGTCTGGCTCCCAAATTATCTCTGCCTATCATAGCATGGGTTTCCTCAATAAGCCTAGGTAATTCCCACTCCTGCTGTGCAGGAGTGAACTCCCTCAGGCCTTGGTGTATAGCCAATGCTGCTGCTTCCCCTTTTATGTTGCTGGTATGTTATGGAACTTCTATCAAAGGGGTACCATGAATTATGGCATAGGCTGCATAGAAGACTGTACCCCAAGTGGCACAATGTTCCACCGAGTGGGCCATCACCAATGGCAAGTAAATTGTTAATATTCTGTGTTTATCCTGCAGTCACGTGTGTGGTAACACTACTTCAAGCTAGCTTGTCTTTTGTGTTATCCAGAACGGAATTTGCTTCTGACTGGTGGGAACATTTCTCATAATGGGATTCAGTGTTTGAGGGCTAATAGTATACCCATAGCAGCCAGTTGAGGTTGTGCATCCTGGACCGTCCGCACAGGGTTAACTGTTAGTGTTCTCATAATTTACTGTGTGTCTTTACTAAATCTTCATATAGTGTTGTTATTTCTGCTGCATCCAAATTAGCAAGATTAGGATATGGTGTATAAGCAGCTCGGGCCAGCCAAGTCACTTCTTCTTTACTAAGCGGACCAAGTCTCACATGCTCTACAGTATAGGGGAGAGCTTCTTTAAACAAATGTATATGTTTTTGGTAAGTTAATGGAATTTCTATGTCCACATATGGAAAATATTCCTCTTGTGTCACATTTTCAATGTAAGTGTGAAACAATTTTGTGCTAGCATTTGCAGGCGGGATTTTAACCCAAGAGTAGAATACCTCTATTCTGAATGCTTTGTGTACCTCGACCATGAAGGTAACATCACCACCCATTGCCGGGAGGCCATAATGTAATAATTTCTGAGTTACTGCATGTCTGCAATTTTCTCTAATCTTAAAAGCAAGTACATTCTACCCACCTGTGTCAACAGTGACCATCCGCGATGATCCACAACCGTGAAACTTCAGCAATGACCAGATCTTTACGCTACAGCGATTACTGTCCAGGACTCTCAACCTGCTTCTGTAGCTGAAATCCTCCTCCAATGTTACCTTAACTCTTCAGGCTGGACTTGAGAAGCTAACTCTTCAGTGGGACTAGCATGGACACTGTACCCAGCCCAAAAGAGTATCAAGGATCATAACATAGCATAACATGTGTATTTGTAAAGCGCACCTTCATCCCCAAAGGGGTATCTTGGCGCTGAATAACAGATATCTATTATTACCCAACTCAATGGTACTCATTTTAGCGACCAAAGCAAACACAAGGAGATGATAGACAGAGCGCTGAAACTTTTCAGACACTCACCCCCAGTCAGAGATCTGGGTTGAATCCATCATCATTCTTTAGCTCACTTTGCCACCTCAGTTCAGACCCAGCTATATGCAAATCAGTCTAGACCCTGTGCCTCATAGGAACAGTCCAGCCCGAACTGCAAGGCCAGGTATTGAATCCGGTTCAGGGAAGACCTGGCTTGGCAGTTCGGGCTGGACGGTTCCCATGAGGTACAGAGTCAACACTGATTTGCATATAGCTGGGTCTGAACTGAGTTGGCGAAGTGAGCTAAATAATGATGATGAATTCAACACAGATCTGTGACGGGGGATGAGTGTCTGAAAAGTTTCAGCACTCCGTCCATGATCTCCTTGTGTTCACTCATTTTAGCGACCTCAGAAAGGATGAGAGGACTCACCGGCAATTGAACCTGTCACCATGAGGTTGAACAGAGGCACCTGCAGTGGATGCATTAGTCCACTATGCCACAAGAACAGGAACACTGCAAATTGATTGAAAAATAGGGTATAACCTTTTTAAAATTGACCACGGGCTTTATCTGGTGCCAAAAAGGTAGCTGGTTAAACATTTAAAATCAGAAACATATGCCATGCCAATATTTCTTCGTCTTTTCAGAGCTCTTTATATTAGAAAATAAAGAACAACATACAGTCCACCAAATTAGCATTAGCATGATCCTGAAAATTTTGAATTGGAGAAAAAAGATCTCTGCATTTTAGCATCAAATATAATATTGTTTTGCGGTTCCCACAAATATAGCAGGAATGTGTATTAGGCCAACACAAACTTCATAGTATAGAGACTTAGGGCTTTATTACGAGTATGGCGGTACCGGGACAGCCGTACTCTCAACCACCTCAATTGTTCCACCACTGTATTACGATAGTGGTGATAGGATCACCACAAGACCGCCATCTCCGCCGAGATCCAGAATGCCACGGCCATGGGGGTGTGGAAAGGGACTGTAGATGCTGGCGGTGTCCATGACTGCACAGCCGAGTATATTACGACCTCCATTTCCACCGCCCATTTTATAGCGGACACCCTGCTATAAGAATGATGGGGAATCTGCCCATGGAGGTGCATGTATGGGGTCAGATGCTGTGCCCCACTAGAATGGCACCTACGTTCGTTCACTCCGTAGCATGCACAACATGGTGCATGCCACACCATGAACGAACATGCTGTAAGAGTTGTCACAGCGGCTGTATGCAGTTTAGGCTCGAATATGAGCCTAACATACCCGCCGCTGTGACACAGCCAAAGCACCCTCAAACACAGTTGGGTAACAGTTCCTAAAATATAGAATAACAGTCCCGGTATGGTCTGCTACATAAGAGAGAGAGAACAGAGTCTAGAGATTAGGTTCTGAAGTGTGAGTGAAGTGAAGACCAGATACTCCTGGGTGGGTGCTAGAAGTGCCCTAACACACCCTTGCGGGTGCCAAGCATCATCATAGGGCGAAGCTCCTCGTGGGGGTGGCGCTGCAGTCCCTCACGGGCCCTCAAGGAGGGCGCTCTGTCGGAGATCTTTTGTCGGAGTAGCCGTAGTTGTGCATGCGGGTGTGTGGGGAGGATGTGAGAGGTGGTGAGGCTAAAAAGACCCTTCGGTACCCCAATAGTTTTATTAGTGAGTCCTGAGGGTCTGGATAAAATGTAACGGGGAATGGTGCGTCAATAACGCTGAAGTGAGTAGGGGAGAAAAGGTTATCTGTAATCCCGCTGCTCTCAACCCGTATGTGAAGGTTTAAGGTGAGAGAGAGAGTGTATAGTGGGTGGTCAACATGTTTCTCACTGCCCGTGGTCCCCAATGGATCCTTAAGCGCTTCGTCAGGACCTTAAGATAAGGAGATAAGGGATTCAGGGAGAGAAAACATCCTCTAATCCCTTCTAAAATGGAGGGGCACGTCTTATTCGTGTCCCAAGCGTCGAACCTAAAGAAGACAAAGAGAAAAAGGAAGAAAACAAAAGAGGCAATGTAAGAAAACCATTGTAGGGCCACAGTGTTAGGGACCAAAGTGGAGGGGGGGCAAGCCAGCTGGAATCATGCTGGGGGTGGTGGTTGTACCAATGACCGGTAGATCAGGGGAGGAGGGGTGTACAACGGGGCCACCGTTGGGAAGAACAGGATACAGGATAGCTCGGAGGTGAAAGACCCCTAGGTACACTGGTCATGCACAAAAGAGGGGGTGTGAGAGACGCGGCTCATAAGTGAATAAAAGCAGGGTGCGGGGATGTTCACGGGGATGAATGACCAAAGTGCCCCGGGATAGTTCACCCAAAAGGAAATTGGCCTGGTGGGCGTCATGTAGGCTAAGGACGGAGCCTCAAGGTATACTCATCATGCCGGAAACACTAGAGTAGAGAGGTCGCGTCAACGCAGGGAGGTGCCTGGAAGAACGCGGCAAGGTAGGGGTCGACCCGGGTCATGGATGCTTAGCTAGGCCCAGACCAAAAAGGAAAAATCAGTCAGAAGCGGAGGGAGCGGACACCCGAGGCAGAGTCCTTAGTAAGGGCGGGGTGTGCCACAAGATCAGGGGGGAGCTGTGTTGTGAAAAGTGCATCGGCGTATGCACGTGAAGCTTAAAAATTACGAGAAACGGAAAAATGACACAGAAAATTGAAAGGCAGTCCTACCCTCAAAGGTATGGGTCTGGGCTGTACTGGAAGGGACCGTCTGGGGAGGGAGCCACAGCTGAGGCGTAACATTATGATGCAAACAGCAAATTGCGGAGGAGGCGAAAGGAAAAGACAAACACGTAATATTAAAGCAACAGTCCTGTAAAAACACACAAAGTTGGCATGAATTTACCGTGGTTAGCAGCAGCGGGATCCAAAGACTTACGTGTACCCCGGGCGTTCCGATCAGGAAACCTAGTCTTCCTCCAGGGTCGTCGGATGCCCGACCTGCAGTGCGGGCAGTATATAAGCAGAGTGATTTGGCGGGTAGTAGTCCCGGAAGTAAGGGGGCGAAGTGGTGGGCCGGAAAAGGGACTAAAGCCGTTCTCATATCTTAGCGGCCATGTTGGAATGGGATCGGGGGAGTTGAGACAAGGGCGGTAAGCGTGGCTAACAGTATGTTCGTATATCACAAACTGCACAAAATGTAACTCTCAGTCTCAAGAGGTGACTGCTGACAAGGTGGTATCAAGTATCGTATCAGACTGCAAAAGGGGGTGAACGGGGATGAACTAGAGGTGTCTTCGATGTGCATCTGTCTTGTCTCAGAGCATAAGTCATCTGCAACAGTGAGACTCGTTGCAGGGCTGTGTATAAACGCTTGTGTGCCAAAAACATGCGTAAGAGCTGCACACATTGTGAGACCAGTGTGCGGGAGCCCTTCCAGGAATCAATGGTGGTGATTAGAACGATACATATCAAATGGTCGGAATAATAACAGGTCAATGTGTGAACATGCGTGATGAGCACAGCCGTGTAGCAGTCTGTGAGCGTGAGTAATGCACATATAATGCAACCTGTGTATGGGTACCGACTCAGGAATGGGGGGTAGGTGCTAGTTCAGAACGCGACAATATGTCCATAGGAGTGTTCGAGAATGTATATGCAGGACTCACGGAGAGGGAAGGGACACACTGTGCAACATCTCAACAGGGGAGGGAACTCCATGGTGTATCGTCATTCAGACCAACGTCATAAGTTTTAAGTCTGAAGACCCAGCGTTGTTCGGTCTTGAACAGGGCCGAGGGGGTCCATGAAGGATTATGATCAATCACAGTCCATTGAAGACTGTCAGGGGGATGATTATGATCCAAAAAGTGATTCTGCAGCCGGGTTTGTTTTTTTTTACACTGTATCGTGCTCTTGTGTTTACCGATGCGAATTTTCACCGGTCTTGCAGTCATACCTATATATCGGAGTCCACAGGGGCATGTGATTAGGTATATGCAGTTTTTGGAATTACAATTTGTGTGCCGTTTCAGCTGCCACAGTCTTGGTAGTCCTAAATCCAGCTCCTTCATAGGTTTCGTTTGAGGACAGGATGTGCATGATCCACACGGAAAATGACCGGTGACTGGAGGTAGAGTCCAAAGGGTGTGTGGTGGTTTTTCAGTTTTTTTAGGACGTGTATGTACTAGAATGTCTCTGAAATTTTGAGTGCGTTTGAACGCAAAGAGGGGGAGAGGACCAGGGTCGAAAGAGCCCGTCTTCAGTATCTGCCAATGTTTTTTGACTATTTTTTAAATTTGGTTAGAAAGAGGGGTGAAGGAGGTCACGCACGTTAAAGCAGTACTCTTGGGTCTGTCTTTGGTTTCCAGCAAGGCTTCACGATGATTGTGCCTGGCCCTTTTTGTGAGCAGTGTTAATGATGTTGGCGGGGTACTTTCTGGCAAATAAGTTCTTCTTCAGGATGGCTGCTTGGACTTCGAACTCGGTCAGGGTATTGCAATTCCTTCTAAGGCGCAAGAACTGTCCCACAGGGAGATTGTCCCTCAACGCTTTGGGGTGGTGGCTCTGATAAAGTAGGAGACTATTCCTATCAGTGGATTTTTTATAATTCGTAGTTAACAACACACCATCTTTGAGGGAGATGGGGAGGTCCAGGAAAGGGATAGACTCTGGTGATTCCGTGCCTGTGAATCTCAGGAATGGGTTGATCGTATTCATCCAATCGAAAAAAGACAGACATTCATCTGCGCTTCCTTTCCAAAAAATTGGGATGTCGTCAATGTATCGGCGCCAAAGTAGGATATTATCATGGAATGGGTTGGTAGGTCTCCTGATATGTTCTTCCTCAAAACTGGCCATGTAAAGACATGCCAGACTCGGCGCAAATGTACTCCCCATACGGGTGCCTTGTATTTGATGGTATAGCTTGTTGAAAGCAAAGAAGTTCTCTTTGAGTGCTAGGTTGGCACACTCACAGATGAAGGGTATGGGGGTAACATATGGCCAGGGATCCAGACTGTGTAGAGCATGTTCAAGGACGGTGAGGGTGACGTCCTGGGGTATGTTAGTATATAATGCTTCTACATCCAGGGTGACAAGTAAGTCAATGGTCTCAGGAGATTCGAACTGTTGTATTAAATTGAGAACCTCCATGGTGTCTCTTAGATAAGTCGGAGTGTTGGTAACAAGAGGTCTTAGAAAAAATTCACAGAACTGACTCAGAGGTTCGAGTATGGAGTTTATCCCTGAGACAATGGGGCATCCTGGGGGAGGATTGACGCCTTTGTGGATCTTGGGGAGACAGTAAAAGTACGGAATCCGTGGGTCTTTTTGATTCAGGAAAACAGCTTTGTCGTGTGAGATCCAATCCTCTGCTTCAGCTTCCATGGTGAGGCTGTGTATTCTGTTCGTGAGGCGCTTCGTAGGGTCTACGTTGATAGGTTGGTAATATCTGGTATCAGCAAGTTGGCGAACGCATTCTGCTTCATAGGTCCCTCTGTCAAGGAGGACAATGGCCCCACCCTTATCTGCAGGTTTGAGAATGATGGTATTGTCATCTGCAATATTCATAAGTATGCGCCGTTCTTCTTTAGAGAGATTGTCAAAATGATGGTAAGTACTGGTATTGGAAACCTCTTTGAGGACAGCCTGTTCGAAGGTAAGGACTTCATTGGGTGTCATGGCCGAGGTAGGGGTGAACTTGGACTTGTCTTGAGGCCAGTTTCTACCACCGGGGTCTCAGGTTTCCCATAAAAATATGCCTTGAGGCGCACTTTCCTGAAAAATTGGTGGAGTTCCTGATGTAGTCTAAAGTCGTCTTCTTTAGGGGTGGGGACGAAACCGAGACCCTTTTCCAGCAGTCTCTATTCATCCTCTGCCAAAGGTCTAGTCGGCAGATTGACTACAAGGGTCTGGAGGATTTGCTCCTGAGGATCATCTGTTCCGGATCTTGCCATTGTACGGTTTTGGGTCCTGTTCTTCTTCTGCCTCTTCCTCTGCCCCTCCCTCTGTTGAGAAAAGGGGGGTTCCGAAATTGGTGGTATTGAGGCATGGGTGGATTCGGTCCAATGGGAGTGTTCCACATGGAGCTGTGGTCCCATCCAAGGTCCTTGGTATAAAGGCGGCTGGTAAGGAAGTCCCGGGAAGCCTTGAAACAGTGGAGGGGGTTGTTGCGGATGTCTATACCCTCCTCGGTACCTCGGTTGCCTATTCTCATAACTGGAGTTGCTGTTAGTGGAGTGAGATCCAGAAGAGTGATTACTGCTTGCATCATCCGATGTTTCAGCATACTGGAAGACAAAGTCTTCCTTAGTATAGGGGTAGATCTTCTCCTTGTCAAACCGTTTGACATCCTTCTGGAGTTGGTGTATCTTCTGTTTAGTAAGATATTCCTTATGGTCGTTCATCTCTTGGTTAATCTCAGAGAGACGCGATTTGAAAGTGGTGATGGCGATTCCTGTTTTGAGTCTATTTTCAGATAGGGTAATTTGAATCAGGAGTTCATCCGATAGCCGTTTTGCTGTGTTAATAATCAGCACCAACCAATCTCTTGTACACTTCCAGGATATACGTGACCATTCTCGCCGGAAGGTAAGATCTTCAAGAAATATCCTGGGTGCCAGTGTGACGAGGAGACCATTAGGGGCAATGTTGGCTCTCAGATACTCAGTCATGACTGTGCCATGCAGTGCGGTCTTAATTTGTAGTCTTCTTAGTGCCTGCAATGATTTCCAATCCTCATCCCTGCTGCCTGATGGGAGATTACCATCCTCTGATAGTAATGAGGGTGCCCTAAGGATTTTGGCTACTGTTTCGTCGTCGAAACAAAGGCCGGGGTCATCCATGGTGGAAAAAGGGTCTTAATCAAACTGGGGGGAGTGATGAGCTGGCTATATCTAGTAGCTGATGTAAGTGGGGGAAGAAGGGGTAGTAAGAGGGGAAAGAAAGAGGGAATGTCCCACGGCTAGCTGCCGTACTAATATGAAATCACACTGAAGAGGGAGGGACAAGGAGCAAAAAACGAGAAGGTCCTGTACCTAAGCTCCAATAGTAAACTCAAACACAGTTGGGTAACAGTTCCTAAGATATAGAATAACAGTCCCGGTATGGTCTGCTACATAAGAGAGAGAGAACAGAGATTAGGTTCTGAAGTGTGAGTGAAGTGAAGACCAGATACTCCTGGGTGGGTGCTAGAAGTGCCCTCACACACCCTTGCGGGTGCCAAGCATCATCATAGGGCAAAGCTCCTCGTGGGGGTGGCGCTGCAGTCCCTCATGGGCCCTCAAAGAGGGCGCTCTGTCGGAGATCTTTTGTCGGAGTAGCCGTAGTTGTGCATGCGGGTGTGTGGGGAGGATGTGAGAGGTGGTGAGGCTAAAAAGACCCTTCGGTACCCCAATAGTTTTATTAGTGAGTCCTGAGGGTCTGGATAAAATGTAACGGGGAATGGTGCGTCAATAACGCTGAAGTGAGTAGGGGAGAAAAGGTTATCTGTAATACCGCTGCTCTCAACCCGTATGTGAAGGTTTAAGGTGAGAGAGAGAGTGTATAGTGGGTGGTCAACATGTTTAGCGCTGCCCGTGGTCCCTAATGGATCCTTAAGCGCTTCGTCAGGACCTTAAGATAAGGAGATAAGGCATTCAGGGAGAGAAAACATCCTCTAATCCCTTCTAAAATGGAGCGGCACGTCTTATTCGTGTCCCAAGCGTCGAACCTAAAGAAGACAAAGAGAAAAAGGAAGAAAACAAAAGAGGCAATGTAAGAAAACCATTGCAGGGCCACAGTGTTAGTGACCAAAGTGGAGGGGGGGCAAGCCAGCTGGAATCATGCTGGGGGTGGTGGTTGTACCATTGACCGGTAGATCAGGGGAGGAGGGGTGTACAACGGGGCCACCATTGGGAAGTGGTGCGGGAACAGGATACAGGATAGCTCGGAGGTGAAATACCCCTAGGTACACTGGTCATGCACAAAAGACGGGGTGTGAGAGACGCGGCTCATAAGTGAATAAAAGCAGGGTGCGGGGATGTTCACGGGGATAAATGACCAAAGTGCCCCGGGATAGTTCACCCAAAAGGAAATTGGCCTGGTGGGCGTCATGTAGGCTAAGGACGGAGCCTCAAGGTATACTCATTATGCCGGAAACACTAGAGTACAGAGGTCGCGTCAACGCAGGGAGGTGCCTGGAAGATCGCGGCAAGGTAGGGGTCGACCCGGGTCATGGATGCTTAGCTAGGCCCAGACCAAAAAGGAAAAATCTGACAGAAGCACAGGGAGCGGACACCCGAGGCAGAGTCCTCAGTAAGGGCGGGGTGTGCCACGAGATCAGGGGGGAGCTGTGTTGTGAAAAGTGCATTGGCGTATGCACGTGAAGCTTAAAAATTACGGGAAACGGAAAAATGACACAGAAAATTGAAAGGCAGTCCTACCCTCAAAGGTATGGGTCTGGGCTGTACCGGAAGGGACCGTCAGGGGAGGGCGCCACAGCTGAGGCGTAATATTATGATGCAAACAGCAAATTGCAGAGGAGGCGAAAGGAAAAGACAAACACGTAATATTAAAGCAACAGTCCTGTAAAAACACACAAAGTTGGCATGAATTTACCATGGTTAGCAGCAGCGTGATCCAAAGACTTATGTGTACCACCAAAGCACCGCCAGCCCTCCTAGATTCAAATTGGAATCTGGCAGGCAGGATCACAACAGGCTTGGCGATCTTCCTGGGATTGCTGCAGTGGTGGTACCAAAGGAAGACCACCAAACTCGTAATAAGGCCTTTAGTCCACATGTACCATCAGTGAGTGTTGATAGGTTTCGGCTAGTTCACTGTACCACATCTAACCGCTAAACCAACAGGGTAACAGATGTTGTTGGCAACCTCAAGCATGATATTCTGATTCCCAAGGAATCCGTGGAAACAAATGCACCCCTTTTGCTTGTCACTCTTGCATGCCCAAGGTAAACACAAGAAAGATTGACAATGCATTTTCAAACATTTATTGAAAGGATTGTATTCTTGCATACAAAGTGTGAGCTGTGATTATTAGCAAGATGAGACAGGTTACTGTGATCAGCATTGTTAGAATGGTAAATAATATGAAAACAAAACATAATTATTAGAATCCTATATTTAACATGCCGAAAAAAATATTTATGACAAGAGTATTGTGAATAAAACATCTAAAATACAATAATATTGTAAACAAAAATAAAGACATAAATATTGCTTACACATTACTACTAAGGAAACATAACAACAATCCCGAAAAAAAAATAGAGATCAACGGAAAATATGCATAATTCTAAATAAATCACACAATAGAACATCAAATGTATTCACACATAAAAATCTAAAAATAAAATGAATACAGATATAATTAGCACCAAATACCCTAATTAGGCGTCGATTCCGATCCGTTAAAAAAAAATTCCGAACGACTCGTATCCGTATTTTTTTACGTACGAATCGTACAAGTCCCGTACAAACGGCGAAGTACGATTCGTACGGGAAAAATACATACGAATCGCTTCGGGAAAAATCTATGAGACGTCCCCGGACAGTTTTACATACAAATCGTACAACTGAAGTCCGAGCGCGCAAGTACGATCCGTACCGCCCGTCCGAAAACACAAGCGCATGCAAAAGGCCCCGTACAGAGCGCAATTTGTACGACCCGTACCCCGAGTACACTTGTGCCCGGGGTACGAGTTGTACGGCCCCCCTGCTTCCCCCCCTTCTGCGTATGTTCGCACCGTACCCCCACCCCCCCCGTATGTACGGACCGTACCCCCCCTCCCGCGTATGTTCGCACCATACCCCCCCACCCTCCCATATGTACGGACCGTACCCCCCAACGGCGCATGTCCGCAGCGTACCCCAGGCATACCCCAATCCTCGCGTATGTACGGTCCATACATACGCAAAGATTGGGGTACGCCTGGAGTACGCTGCGGACATATGCGGGTGGGGGGTACGGTCCGTACATACGGGGGGTGGGGGGTACGGTGCGGACATACGCACCATACATACGCACTGTTGGCATATGTACGATGCGTAACCCAACAGCGCGTATGTACGCACCGTACATATGCAATGTTGGGGTACGCACCGTACATGATGACACATACGATGTGGGTGATGGCGTGTACGTCGCATACCGGGCCCCCTTTTCGTCGTGCATCGCAGCGTACTTAGCTTTTCTGGCACTTTTTGGCTCCCATAAAAATATAGCCGTGAGGACCCCTGTAGGTACGAATCATACTTGCTGGTCCGTAAAACGCTGCCTGACAACGTGCGGACATCACGTACTCGCTGTCCAGGATCAGAATTGTATGTATTTTTTAGCCGTACGGTGTTTTTTACGATTCGTACGGAAATGGTATTTCTGTACGAATCGTACTTGCTGGTTTGTAAGGTGGAATTCCCGGGTACGAGTCGTACGAAGAAAACGCTCCGTACGACCATTCGTACCCGGGTTTTACAGGATCGGAATCGGCACCTTAGTGTTAGCCATATAAGGATGCAAAACAATAAATGCTATCTAGTCTCTAACCAACCAAATAAATAAACCTTAAAACAGTTACCAAATAGAATAGCTTTTCCAAATAACCAACAGTTTAGAAACACCATAAAAAACAAAATGCTTCCTTTAAAAGTGTTACAGTAGAATAGTGTCACTTTGCCGGACTGCAAACCTACATGAGAAGACAGCAACAGTTCAACAAACTACTAAGGGCCTCACTACAATGAGACTTGGGAAGCCTTCGGCCACAGGTCAGAAGTGTTCAGAATCACACCATGGGTTTCATTTTCGACCGCTGCATTACAATGCAGGCGGACGAAAGTGAAACCGGGACGGTCATTCTGGCTGGAATTCCGACGGTCAATCGGATGCCTGACCCTAATCCCAATGAATGGCGTTTCCACCATTGGGATTACAAAATTGGTTTCCAACAGGCTTTCCCTGTCGGGCTTTCCGATATGGAAAGCCTATCAGAAATCAACTTTGGGTCTCTCTGCAGCCTCCGGTTGGGGGTCAAGGGTGCCCCCCTGTTAATCCTTGCACCATGTGGGAGGGATGAACAGATTCTCCATTTCTGTATGGGAGCTTGTGCTACGGCCGGTTTACCATAAGAGGAGCTGAAAAAGGCACTGAGGAGCTGAGTAGCAGCCAGACAGTGTGGAGGTGGAGGGGCCTATTCAAAGGGCTGATGTGCTTTTGGGAGGGGAGGGGCCCTCCACATCAGGCAGCAGTGGCCTGACCCCAGAGGAGCTGGAGGACAGGAGAGACGTTAGGAGGCATCAAACAGAGCTTGAGAGGGTCAAGATGGAATCACAGAAGATGGTTTAAAATCATGAGCAGGGAATAAATGGGTTGGAGTTAAAGAGTAAATCCAGCACACATGTGGCAGCAATTCCTCAGTACACAGAGAGAATAGTACCCATTTCCAAGAATGTATGAAAGTAGCACTAGAAGGGTGATGACATACAGAGGTGGTTTCAGGGCTATAAGGCAACTATCCATTGGGGGACAGGATTGTGCCCTCGTTTCTCAGAAGAGCAGAGGGACGCATTGTTGGCTTTGGGCAACCTCACCTACACTGACATGAAGGAGGAGCTTCTCATTAGGTATGGTCTCACTGCTGGAAAGTACAGGGATCAGTTTCGAACCAGTAAGAAAACGAATTCCCAGAAATTATTAGAATGTGTAGATTCTTTTTGCAGGTCACTGGATGGTTGAGTGAAGGGCAGCAATGTGGCAGATTTTCAGGGGCTGTACAATTTGATCGTGTGGGGGCTCTTGTCAAGTCTATGTTTTGCAGAGCTGTTCCAGCACTTAATAGACAGTAAGCTGACTGACCCCAGTAAGCTTGCTATGGAGGCGGACCACTGGGTGAGTACCAGGGTCCAGAAGAAGGTGCATGGGAGAGTCTCCGCCAAAGGTGGGCAGGATCCACAGCAGAAGAGTGAGGGAGACAAGAGTAAAGCCAAGGAGTTCTCTGAAGGGCCCCTAACACCCAGGGTAAAGATTCCCGCCCCCCAGGAGATAAGAAACCATGGGTCTCTTTAGAAAAGCCTGCATAGACGGAGCCCCGTAAGTGCTATGCACTTAACCAGGTGGGCACATCAACGGGATCCCAAATTCCCCAAGTGGGTACAGCCAAGTTGTTGGCTAGTGTAGCACTCGGGGAGAAGGGAATCCCAAAGAAATGACAGTTGTCTCATTAGGGGACAGTGAGATTGTCCAGGGAGATACTGGAGTCAGTGTGACATCAGTCCGGTGTCACCTGGTATCTGTGGTGCATTAAACCAAGAGGTTGCTGTGGACAACTCAGAGCCAACTTAAGGTGAAGCAGGTTCCTTTTGAGTAGAGGGGTTTCAGGTCCATTGGCGGTGGTTGTGAGCCCTACCATGCCTGTAGATTATCTGCTAGGTAACAACTTGTAACAGTCCTTGTGGAAGGATGTGGAACTCAGTACTCACTTAGAGATGCTTACGTTGCCAGAGTGGGCATGCGTGAATACTCAGTCCATGGCAGCCAGCAAGTGTGATGGGAAGAACCTGTATCATAAAACAGTGGCCTATGTGCTTGCCAAGAGAAAGGGCAAGAGGCGCTGTAAACCTGCCCCTAAACTTCCCAAGGTCAGGGAGGAGGTTGACCTCGAGGGGGACACCCCAGAAACTACAGGGGAATAAATGGGTGAACTGGGGGACTTTTCTGAGCTGACCTATTGGCAGCAAACAGAGGGTTCCACCAGGGTAGAGCTCTGCAGGGAGCAGAGAGAGTGCCTTTCTTTGGAGGGTTTGCGGCAGCAGGCTGCAAACCAGGCAGCTGGTGGTCAGTCTGGATCACACTGGATCTACTGGTAGAATGGTCTCCTATGCAGCAAGCCTAAGGTCTCAGAGCCTGGGTCAGCCAGTGTGCTGATGGTACCCCAGCACTTCAGGACCTTCCTACTGGGTATGGCTCATGACATGCCTTTGGCAGGACATTTGGAGAAGGGCAAAACCTTTGACAGGATTGTCACCCTCTTCTTTTGCGAAGGCAGTCTGATGCTCATTGAAGGCCTTGCCAAACTTGCCAGGCAAGTGCTAATAGTGAGAGGAAGTGTAAGGTTCCTCTCCAACCTCTTCAGGTCATGGGCAACAGGTACATCCTAGTCCTGGTGAACCATGCCACCCGGTACCCGGATGCTATCCCTCTCAGGACAACTATGGTGCCTGTGGTGGGCTGGGCGTTAGTGGGGATCTTTACCACATGGGATTTCCCAGAGAGGTGGCATCTGACCGGGGTACCAGTTTCATATTCAAGTATACGACAACCCTGTTGAAGGCATGTGGTGTATCCTACCACTTTACCACTCCTTACCACCCCCAAGGTAATGGTTTGGTGGAAAGATTCAACCAAACTCTGAAGGGCATGAACAAGAGTATGGCCAAACCCTTAAGGCATAAGTGGGATGTCCTTTTACCATGCATTCTCGTTGCTTACAGGGAAGTACCACAGAAGTCATTAAGGGTCAGTCCCTTTAAGTTGTTGTATGGACACCCTGTGAGAGGACCTCTCAGTCTGGTGAAAGAGGGCTGGGAGACAGCTCCCAGGAAAACTCCCCAGGAAGTATTTAGCTACATAATAGCCTTTAGAAACCAGACTGGGCGCTTCAGATGACTTGCTCAGGCTGAAGCTAGCCAGGAAGAGATGAAATGTTGGTATGACCAGAATGCTGCTCTGGTAGATTTTCCACCTGGACGGAAAGTGTGGGTCATGGCCCTAGTAGAGTCATGTGCTCTTTAGGACAAATGGACCGGGCCCTTTGTGGTGGTGGAGTGCAAGAGTAATGTCACTTATCTAGTGAACTTGCAGAATCCCAGGAAACCTTTGAGGTTCCTACATGTGAACCGCCTCAAACCTCACTTGAAGAGGTCTGAAATAAGCATGCTCCTTGCGACAGATGAGGGGGTGGAAGAGGAGACTGAACCTCTCCCTGACCTCCTGTCTGACAGGGAGCATGATGGCTCAGTGGAAGTTGTGAACCACTCCCCATTGCTTATCCCAGAGCTGCGGAGTAACTGTCACCAGCTGTTGGGGCAGTTTGCCACGCAGTTTTCCCTCACACAAGGTGTCACCCACTGGTGTGCCCATGGTGTGGATACTGGGGACAATCTTCCTGTGAAGCAGAACATTTGCAGGCTGACTGACAGGGTCAGAGTCAGCATCAAAGAAGAGGTTTCTCTAAGATGTTGGTGTTAAGGGTGATAGAGCCCTCCAACAGTCCTTGGGCCAGCCTAGTGGTCTTGTTCCCAAAGGCTGCTGCACCCAGTGCCACTCCTGAACTTAGGTCCTGCGTGGACTACCGTGAGCTCAATGCCATCACCAGGACTGACGCCTACCCTATTCCCAGAGCTGATGAGCCCATAGATCGGTTGGGAGCTGCCAAGTTCCTCAGTACGTTTGATTTAACGTCTGGGTACTGGCAGATTGCCTTGACTGATGGGGCAAAGGAGAGATCTGCATTCTCTTCCCCAGAGAGGCACTACTAGTCCCGGGTGATGCCCTTTGGGTTGAAAAATGCCTCCCCCACTTTTCAGAGGTTGGTCAACCAGGTGTTGGCTGGACTGGAGGATTTCAGTGCAGCCTACCTGGATGACATCACAGTGTTCAGTTCCAACAGGGAAGATCACTTGCACCACCTCTGGAAAGTGTTGCAGGCTCTGCAGAAGGGAGGCCTCATGATCAAGGCCAGTAAGTGCCAGATCGGGCAGGGATCCTTGGTGTACTTAGGGAACCAGGTAGGAAGCGGCCAGGTGGCACCCTTACAATCTAATATTGAAACCATCCTGGCTTGGCAATCCCCCAAGACCCAGACAGAGGTGAGAGCCTTTTTAGGTCTCACTGGTTACCATGGGAGATTTGTCAAGGGTTATGCCACCATTGTTGCTGCCCCCTTGACTGAGCTGATTTCCAGGAAGCAGCCAAGGAAAGTGATCTGAACTAATGCCTGCCAGACAGCTTTTGATGCACTGAAGGCAGCCATGTGCACGGGCCCATGCTTAAGGCACCCGACTTCTCCAAGGAATTTGTCATGCAGACAGAGGCTTCAAAGCATGGCATGGGAGCGGTGCTCTCACAGCTGATCAAAGAGGGCCTTGACCAGCCTGTAATCTTCCTTAGCAGGAAACTACTCCCCAGGGACCAGAGGTGGAGTGCCATAGAGCGAGAAGCTTTTGCGTACTGGAAAAGCTAAGACCCTACCTGTTTGGGACTCACTTCCGAGTTCAGTAGTACCACAGGCCCCTCAGATGGTTAATGGAGATGAGGGGTGAGAACCCAAAACTGTTGAGGTGGTTCATCTCCCTAAGGAAATGAACTTTGTGGTGGAACACCGCCCTAGTACAGAACACACCAACTTGATAGTTTGTCCAGGTTGTTCTGCCTTAGTGAAGAGAAAGGGTAGGTAGTTCTCCCTACTTTCAGCTGGAGGGGCCATGTGTTAGACCTGGCATCTTTCGGCATGTTTTCCCTGTCTTTTTGCCTGATGACCTCCTGTTTTTATGGTATACTGGCCATCGCTTTTTCCGTTTTAGTGTCTGCGCACTTTTTTACTGCTAATCAGTGGTAGAGTGCAACTCCTCCTACAGTAAATTGTGTTATGATTGTTTTTTCATGACTGTTATATGTGATTTACTAGTACGTCTCTAGTGCAGTGCACTGTGTGTGTCCAGGGCCTGTATATCAAATGCTACTCATGGGCCTGCAGCACTGGTTGTGCCACCCACGCAAGTAGCCTTTCAAAGGTGTTTCATACCTGCCACTTGAGTGTCTGCGCACAGTGTTTACTGCCATGTCAACCTAGCAAGTGCAACCTCTTGCCAGGTCCTAACCTTCCCTTTTCTTACATGCAAGGCGACCCTCGGGTAGGTCCAAGATACTCCTATGGACAGGGTGCAGTGTATATGAAAGGTAGGACATGTACTGGTGTGTTTTAAATGTCCTGATAGTAAAATGCTATGCATTTCGTTTTTCACTGTTGAAAGGCTGTATTTCTTATAGGCTATCATTGGAGCTGCACTGTACCAGTTTACAGGTGTAACTTTCAATTGGGACAAAATAGAAAAATGGAGTTTAGGCTTTCTGAACTCAAAATTGAACAACACACCTTTTAGTCAAGGTGGTTTTTAAATTGTGTGTTTGAAAAAGCCACTTTTACAAAGTGGGCATTTTCTTACACAACCATCCTGTGTGCCTCTGCATGTTTGTTTATTCACTGTCTGGTTTTAGAGTGACAGGAGCTGGGGTTGAGCATTCACACTAGATAGTCACAAGGGGGTTGAGGTGTGTCCTGCCTTTCCAGGGGACTCAGAGACAGGCTGAATAGACCTTTCTGCATTTAGAGATGTAGGGGGGGTTTCACCAGCACCTGAATAGTCAGTGTCTGCTCTGCACAATGCTGTCTACACTTCCTATATTGAAGCTGGACCAGGGAGGACAGAACTGCTTTTTACTGAGCTCAAAGACATTCTGCCTAAAACTTCAAAGGGAAAAGTGGAATAAATATTGGGGCCCTGACCCCAGAACTTTAGAACTCGTTGAAGATCTAGAGAAGCTGTGAGGAGGAATTACCACTTTGCTGTGTGCTTTGCTGTGTTGGCCTGGAATGGCTGCTTATGTCTTGGGCAGTGAAAGGCCTGGACTGGACTTTATACAATTTATTTTCCTGAATGTCTCCAAAGGCTTGAGGTGGGGCTTGCCCCTGTTAAAGAATTCTCTGGAAAAGCGAAGACTTCAGTTTCATCTGCTACCCACAGTGGGAACTGTGCGTTTTGTGCTGCAACAGAAGGAAAAGCAACTCAACGCCATCAACAATGCTGCTGCTGGCTCTGTGACCTGTTGGCACTGCAGAGAGCACCGCCCACTTCGCACCATCCCACTTCGCACTGCCCCACTTCGCACCAAAACCCTGTTATCACTGATGCCAATGAACCGCTGCTTGCGCCGTGACCTGAGATCACCGCACTTTGCACTGCCTTGCTTCACATCACCACCCTGGTCTCCCCGGACACTCCACTCCACAGGGACTTAGATGCCGCTGATTGCACCCTGGCCTGGGTGCACTTCTCGTAAGTTACTCAACGCACCTCCCCTTCCCACACAGCAGCCTTGGTCCACTGACACCCTCGACTCCAGCTCGTCAGCCGATGACAGAGCTTCAGCAACAATGACAATGCTGATTGCACCGTGACCTGCCAGCACCGTGACAAGCACCATCTCACTTTGTACTGCAGCCCTGGTCTCACCTACATCGCTAGATGCCGTCACCAAGCCGCTGCCTACCTGTTCCCCGACTTTAGGGCACCGCAAGCCGCACCACTCTACTTTGCACTGCAGCTCCAATGCCTGCTGACACCAGTGCTCCTGACTTCAACCTCACGGTGTTTGATCTGTAACACGTACCACTGGGCTACGTTGATCGCAATCAAGGAAAATGTAACGATTATATTTACATTTAGATTTCCTTCTAAAAAAGAGATAACTGTCATGTAAAAACCTGCGCAAAGTAGCGTTAAAGTGCATAGGTATCTGTAATCTAGGGCAGAATCCAAAAATGTACTTGTTACGGTAATTAATACTGTATTCAAACAATTGATCAATGAGGCAGTCAATGGTTGGTTAAAAAGCTCTAGGTCAAATGTGCTTGTTCCACAGTTTAGTGTGGGTTTCAGAGTTACAAGAATCAATGGCGGGCAGCTATGATTCATAGGTAACGCTGGAATCCCCATCAAGTAGTATAGTATGTTTGGTATTAATGTAATATAGATGCTGGTCCACGGTGATAGATTAGGGCGGATGACTAATAACAGCTTAAAACTTAATGCGTACAAAATGGAGGTCTTGTTCTTCGTCCTGACATCGTCTCCCCCCGCTGGACTTTGGTGGCCAGTAGAAATGGGATCACCACCTTTACCAGCTAACACGACAAAAAACCTGGGTGTCAAATGGAAGACAGACCTCTCTTTCTCATCCCAAGTCTGTCTTTTAACAACCTTATGCTTTGGGAAGTTGAGAAGTTTGAGGAAATTATTGCATCTAATTGCCAGAGGATAGTTGAAGGGTCATAGACCACGCTACTGTGACATCTCGGCTGGACTAAGCAAACTGTCTTTACCTTGGGATGCCTGCCTATCTGATCAATAGATTACAGATGGTACAGAATGCAGCAGAGAGATTAATTTGTCGAATCCCGTTTCGTCACCACATCTGTCCGCACATCAGACAACCTCCCTGGCTACCTGTAGCTAAAAAGATAGAGTTTAAGTCCCTGACTCTGGCCTTTCGTGCTTTGCAAGATGGCGGCCAGGGTTATCTTAAGCTTAGGCTTTGCCTTTACTGACAAGAACGCACACTGAGATCTAACTCCCATCACCTACTCTGTGTACCTCGTTAGGCTAAGTTCTGTATGGGAGGCAGGTTCTTCACGGTGGGGATGGCTAGACTGTGGAGCTTCCTGCCTTCCCATATGTGCCACATCAAATCCGAATGGGAGTTCAGAAAGACCTTGAAGACTTGGCTCTTCAGCCAATGCTAGCCCCACGGCTGGGCCTCCCTCACCTGCTGCTGACCGCGAAATGCTGGGACACTTCTGCTTGAGGTAGCTGTTACGCTGTATAAATGCCATATTGCTTCGTAACACAGAGTGATTTTAAATGTTATATATATTCATAGATTTCTCTTTACTTGTTTGAATATATATTGCTAAATATTCAGGGTATCAATCTCCAGTTTGCTGATTACACATTTTAAAGAAATGTTCACCCAATTGAGCGCCCACCAACCCCATAGCCTAAATCTATCAGGAGCGCTTCAATACTATGGGCCTTATTACAATGCCAGTCAGACGCGCGTCTGAACAACATCGTTTCAGAACAGTAACTGCCCGACTACTAGTTGGCGGTTCCATCTGACAAATTAGGATGCGGCCACCCATGAGGCACTCAGAAACATCCATTTTCCATTGCGGCTTGTGCTGCGGCCCGGAAAAGGGCCACAGCACAAGACACTTTGGAAAAATTTATGTTTTCAAACATCCATGCACAGTGTGCCAGGCACCATGTGATGCCGGGCAGGCGGAATATGGATGTTTGGGGGGGCACCATAGCTGCACCCAGGTCTCACATAGGAGATCACGGAGGTTGAGGAGGGACTGGGGCCCTGGTAGATGCCCCCAAAGTTATTTTTCAACAGCCTATCTATGGCTGTCGGACTACCATCGAAAGGCTGTCTGAAAAGGTCATCGTAATCCCTACAGTGGTGCCTGAGCAGTCACCGACCTTGTTTAGGGTATAACTTTACAGCAGAATGTTGGACGGGCTCCTTGAGCCCGTTGGAGCGCTGGTCAGTCCCTCTACCCGCTGCCTTTGACTGCCATGCATCATAATGTGGCAGTCGGACTGCGGCACCAACAACATATCGAGGCCCTGTAGGTTGTGAAGCCCACCCTCTACACCGGTTATGAGGCCCAGGAATCTTGAAACAAAACTAAAGTGGTGCTTCTCAATGAGGACTTCCCACTCTGGGTTGTCTAAATTCTACAGCTACCCCGCTATATTCCAAAATAGCATCTGAAAGCAATTATTTAGGTCAGCCTTAGCAGATTCAACAGTGCCTGGTGAGGGGACCTTTAAGCCAGATGTCATATTTGGGATCTGGTTACTGATCAAAACATTATCATCAGTACTCAAATTAACATTCCTTATCAAATCTAGATGTCTAGTGGGCGATAGCTGAACAGTGGGTATTAGCTCTGCACCTAGGTTGCTGTTGCTGATGCTGTGGGAAGAAGGGTGAGGTGTGCCCCTAGCTGGCAGCTCAAATCTGCTCCAGGAGAAGGGAGTAGGACATGCCCGTATAGTACAATGATGACTCATGAAGAAATTACTGTAAAATTGAACACATCAAGTATCATGAGAAGAGCCATACATAGTGTCTTCCTACATTATATTCAGGATAAGGACAAACTGGTAAGAAACAATGGATCTCACAGAAACACACGGTATGACGGAGACAACAGCGCTTCTGAGAATATAGAGTCCTATAAAAAATCATGCACAGGCCACAACACTGGGACAACAAGTTATATATAAAAAAGCGCCAACACAAACCTTTGTCTGAGACTGGTATGCACTGGTTACAGCAATGCATATTTTTCTAAAATGATGAGAACCATGTTTTTTCCTTTTGTCCACCATAAATCCTTTTTTGACTGAACAGTAGAAACCAGCGAACAATTTCAAAGGTACAGAAAACAAGACAAGCTGTTATTAAATTATAGAGGATATTCTTATAGTAAGGAGAACACCACCAGTAACATAACACGCTGTAAAGGCACCAAATATTATGCAAGTGTATGCAATGACAGGGCTACCACTAACAATTGAATAGTTGAAAGCATTCACAAACATAATCAGCCCTTTAATATTACTGAAATTGAAGTAAGAATTATTTTACAGGACCTAAAAGTGGCCAGTACTAGCTCATGAGTGCCAGCAGGAATGATACTTAAAAAGATTGTACTAAACCTTTCTAAACAGGCAATGGGGCTACATCCAAGCAAACCAGCCCTAAACAAATTAATTCCCTGAACACATAGAACAGCCAGGGAAAGACAAGAAGCACCTACTAAAAAATATGAAGATATAGACATACCCCATTACCACTCACAAATGAAAAGTCACCTTTTTTACTATATGATAGGGTTTAGCCTATGTCCCTGTAACAGAAGTCACTAAATATTGTGATATGCTAATTGAATCCCTCTATTATAACAGGATGAAACCAAACTAGCACAGCTAAAGTACTCTTTGGAAAATACTTAGGTTGTCCTCCTGCACTGATCAGATCACAGATACCAACCCAGGTATCACATTCCCTGCTAGAATGTATATGAGAGCGCTATATCCAGAGAAGCAAAGACACAATGGTGTGGAAGGGTGGCACATTTCCTTCAAGGAACACTTGGAAGAAGCCACCCTACACTCTACCAATTCACAGACGTATTTTAAAAAGAAAAAGCTACCAGTAACTAAGAATGGAACAATCCGTAATCTAATGAAACTCAAAAATCTCCAAACTAAGCAAATGCACAAACTACTACCATTCAAATTAAGACTCTTCACTAACAACCCAGGCCTACCATATATAGAATCAATAGAAGGACCCTAATTTAAAGAGAGCCAAACTAAACAGCAACAACATGTTACCTCCCTCAAACAAATGCATGCTTTATTAATACTTATTTCCAAATACTATTAAAGCAAATTTAAACTACCAATCTAAATAAAAACTTCCAAGAGAAATAATTCAGATTGATAATTAAAAGTAACTATAATAAATATTCAACTAAACATAAGTTAGCAATGCAAAAGAGCCAAAACTTTTTAACAAAACACACTTTTGTACACATACAAGAATATACTAACATCTGAAGAAACTGTATGTACATATAGACAATAAATAAGCATACTTACGGTCAAATGAATTATCATTCCCCACCCAAAAACATAAATTAATAAATGAAAGATAACACTAACAAGTCCTGCTCAGGGAAATAATGCTCCAAAAATACAATCGCAAAACAAAATCAATTTTATAGAGCCAAAAAAATGCAAACATCAATCAAAGAAAAATAGAATATCCAAAATGAGTCCAATAATCCAAGGAATCCATCCAAAAAGTCAAAATATTAGACAAAAATCAACCAATGTACCAGCAAAACCAAAACATCAAGTAAAAAGTAGAAGGCAATTTTGATTAAGAAATAATTAACTCTTTTTCCTTTGAAAAAAATAAAATGCATCCGGCTAAAAATAAAGCCTGCCATCTGAAAATAAAAACCTATGAAGGGAACAAGATTTAAATCCATCTGAAAAACACTTTCAATGCCAGTACAAACCAAAGTACAGTAAAAAAGCATTTAAATCAATGTTAACCAAATAAAACACGCATGTAAAATGCAATTAATCATTATATCTCAAAATAAGACCTACCACAATCCCGTAAATAAAATAATACATACTTCACTAAAAGCAGTAAGCCAAAACAACTTCCTACATTTAATTACAAACACTAGCCTATCTGAGTCTAAACACCTCCGCCTACCACTCAACATTTAGAGGATAAGTTTCAAATAGTCCTATTCGAACAGGAGACCAACAACAAGAAACTGTAACATGCAAACTCCTCACATGGAGCAAAATTATGAATCATAGAACCTAGAAAACATGGCAAAAAATGAAATGAATAAGGCTACTCCTTTCTACAATCAGAGGTTTGGCAGTATGTCAGCCCACCTAATTTAGATGGGGGGACGTACAGCCGTCTTTCAATATCTGACACACCAGGAATAACCTGGTGGTAAGGGACACTGAAAAGTGCTCAATGCCCCCCTCCTGCCATGGAAGGAAGCTCCCTTGGTGAGGGGGCATTGTTTTTTTTATTTATTTTATTCTGCTAGGGGATTTTCTTCTTAAAAATAAAAAAATAAAAATGTTACTTAGATGTACGGCTCTGTCATATTTAATGGAGCTGTCTAGAAAAGTTACACTGCATTGGCAGGAACCGCCACAATGAGTTTTTCTTAAATGCTTGAAATGTCCGCTGGGCCAGAAGACATTTCATAATTTGGCAGGCGAGACCTCCATCAGGGTAATAGAGCAATTTACCCTGTTGCCTTGGTGGAGGACAGGCTGTCCATCAAATTTTAAATCATGCCCCAAGTATTTAAATACTTCTTATCATATTACACTGTTTAAATATAAATAATGTAAATAACTACCTATTGTTTAAAAATGATTGTGTAACATATAAAAAAACAATTATATAACTATAAATAAAAAAAATGTAAACTGCAACTGTATCACATGTGTAATTACAAATATTCTTAATTAACACCATGTTTCTCTTGGAATTAAGAAACTATTACAACATACTTGTACCTTTAGAAATCTCAGTGTTACCAATGATTATTAAAGAGGTTGTGATATATCTTTGCCAGGAGACATAATGAGCTAACTGTGGAAGCCTAATATTTCCAAGATAGTAAATAAACATTTTAACTCATGGATTCATAGGCTGTTTATGTTTTGGGCAATGTGGTCACTGCTGGGTATGACTAAATTAAATAACTGTGCATTAGTGGCTATCTGTCAGGTTTAAATGAATCTCATTTGGTCTTTATAAATTACCAAATAATGTATAGTCCAAATAGGAGAGGGTTACCCCTCTATAGAATCCAGGATCTTCTTCCTTTATCCAGGCTTTAAAAAACTTACAACTATCCCACAATAAAAGGAACATAGGACCTCACCACCGTTTAATATATGATTTAATAGTTCACAAAGTGTCTTCTTTAGCATGCTTATAAAGAATTTGTAGAGCTCTGACAATATTCTGACCTCTCCATATGCTTTGCAAATGGTAACACTGCTTCCAACACCCTCTCCTCTGTAAATCATAGTGATAACTGCTCAGAGGGTATATCAGGTAGTTTTAATTAAAGTAAATGTGCAATAAATGTATTCATTTCAGATCAGTCTGCTACTGTATCCCTGATAAGGCTCCCTATAATTTTGCAAGAATAAATGTATAATATGTTTAAGATAACTTGCAATACTGCCCTTCGTTGGATCTTTGATTTTCTCAATAGGATTTTGGTCGGCACTAGTTTTAGCTGACCAAGCAATACGTTTCCATGCATGCTCACTCTCCTCTGTTTGTCCCACACTAGAAATACAGACTATAGCTTCTGTGTAGTTAAGTTCTTGCAAGCAATTTTTAACAGCTTCCCATATTTCTTTACTAGCCACAGAGCATGTTCCCAAGACATGTGCCCCAGCACCTGACATATTGCCCAGTTGAATGAAAACATTTTACAATTTCTAGCTGGGTTTGTAAATAAAATTCAATATATTCGGGCCTCTTAACATGGCTTTAAAAGCATCCCATATAATTGAGACTTTTGCAGAGCCTGTATTCTGTTCAGACAATTCCTTATTACGCATTCTCATCTCCCCCAACCAATGTTAATTTTGGAGAATCAGGCTATTTTTGCCACCACATATGATTCATACCTATATTTTCTAGCTGTAAATCCAGTTTAATAGTGACACGATCTGAAACACTTTTATAGCTCTTCCAAGCTATAAAAAAAAAGGAATCAGTTTGGCATGCAACCATGAACCTACTTGAGATGTTTGTGTATTATTGAGTAAAGGGTTACTATTTCTCCAGGGATCAAAATGACCAAACTGTAATTTTAAATATTTATTGGCCGGACTAATTTTGGTCTTATTTTGCCTCCTACCTTCCAGGAAGGGATCATATGTATACATGACTTGATACATTGAAATTGCTTTCTATAACTAATTCACTCTCGTTTTGCATTAACAAGCCGATTAAGTGTTGCAGAGGGTGGAGATTGTCTTCTAATGTCCATAATATTTTACATTTTAAGTGTACGGACTTCTTAACAAAAAGTGACGCATGCCCATCGCCTCTGGCATCCATATCCAACATTAAACTTTTAACATCTAACCCTTTCTTTAAAAGAATTGAACCTTCTCTATGACCTACCTCATTAAATGATTACTGAGTATCCAAACTATTTGGCCAAGAAGTGAACTGTTTTTGATCTAGAAAAATGAGTTTTGTGATGCAAAATAATTGAGGGATGATGATAAGAAATCTACTGAATTACAACTGTATTGCTCCGAACATTGTTTAGGCGGGTAACTGTGCAAGAGAAAATTCTTAAGCTGTAGATGCCTCTAATATGTGATTAGTGCTAATTGTTTGCCTAGCAAATGTTGGCTTTTGATATATTAAGCATTCATACAAGAAACAGCCACTTTCCTATAGGCAATCACAGCATTCGATCCTGTCATCCCCTTTCCTACATGCCACTAGGATCTCTTCCCAAGAGCCCTTAGTTCCATCCACCAAGAGCCCCTAGTGAACCCTTCTCTCCATTCCATGAGTGCAATGGAATGTCACCTTCATCCTGGTCTGTTTCTTCCATTGAGTGGAAGATACCACAAATTATACATAAACTTGTTCAATACAACGGCAACAAGCGAGAGCACGTTGGATCCTCAAGGCATCAATAATCTATTCAACCTATCACCAAAAGAAACTTATAACAGAATCATCTCAGCATTTTTAGCTTTAGCTCGCCAAGGATCTTCTGTGCAACCACAACCTCAACGTAAGAGGTCATTTTCCCTTCAGCATGAATTATTAATTTAGTTTACTGAAAAATGAATGCCAAAGCACCTACAGTTCATAAGTGTGGAACTGCTTACATACTCCTCTTCATTTAGAATTGTACCCTACAATGTCCAGAAACACCTGAAAATTGAACTCATTGTTAACTTTAAATGACTTGGCTGAAAATGTGTTAGTTAATTTATAAATCTACAAAGTTGACCAAAATGGAGCACTGATAGGTAAGGTGAGAGCATGAAATTGCCTTTAAAGTTTAGAAGAATAAAGTTCCTGATCAGCTTCTCTATGACTGAGCTAAGACTGGTCCACTTGTACAATATTTTGGCGCCCCAACAAATCTCAGAATGGTTTGAAGAGAGGCATTTTTCAGTTTTTGTTTTGTAGATTGGCCACAGATTATTCTGCTCCAGATGAATGATCCTTCAAATCAAAAACCCTTTGCTCCAATCCATTATGTTACTTGAAGTCAGTTTGAATTTATCTTCTAATTGCTCAATCTCTTCATAAAGGTAGATGTGACATGGACAGCTATTATTTATTTGACTGCATCCAATATCCAACCCAACAGATGTGCAAAGGTATTAGAATGTAGGTTTATTGAATTTGATGTTTTTACAAATCTTCCTATATGTGGGCCCTATGATCAATGCTGTATTCCATTGTATGTTATACCTATAGAAACTCCAAATTTGAAGGCACTTTCTGTGGTTAAGTGTGTGCCTGAGCACGCCTCTATTTCATTCCCTTTGGTCATTGTAATGTTTATCCATCTCTGCTTATTTTGCTGGTGTACTGATACTGAAAATGTGCTAAGGCTATATGTTTTCTGGGGGGGAATTCAATTGTCTGTAGTCATCCTTACACTTTTTGGTGTTTGAAGGTTGATCTTCTTCAGAGTGCTTGTTCTCTGAGACTTCAACACAGATGCTTTTGCAGCCAGAGTACACAAACATTTCAATGAGTGGCCTTAGACAGCTATGTTCATCTACAATGCCTCAAATTAAAGCTTCATATTACATTCTGGTACAGATTTCGCTTTTTTTTAATATGTCATGCTTTAATTCTAGCCCTGGTTCCTTGAAAGTCTTGGGTCTCACTCCAAACAGAAGCCTGTGCCTCCCGCTCAATTAAATGTATATATGTAAGTCCTCCATGCACCCTTTGGACTCCTTCTTCTTCATTTGTGCTTGGAGGTGGGAATATGACTTCAATGCTGTATTTTGTAAATTTGTAAAGGGTTTTAGTCCTGAATATCAACAACAAAAATATCTGCCCACCAAAATATTGAAGTCAATATAATGACTACCAAAATATAGTCCTAAAAAAAATCTAAGGTGGAAAAAATATCTAAAACAAAAATATAGATTGCAATAATATTAAGGGCCTTATTACAATAATGGGCAGACAAGCAACTGCCCAACACTGTCTTGGTCCTGGGATTGATCAACCTCCGGTCAGCAGTCCGGACAGGCAAATTACAATGTGACGAGCACTGTTTGGTCGCATACTCCCATTTCTCAATGGGAGCTTGTGTTACAGCAGTAGACCGGCCGTAACACAAGTTCCCATTGAGGAATGGGAGGTGATGTTCATCCCTGCACCCATGGCAGGCACCTTAAGGTGCCCCCAACTGGAGACACTTTCCGACATGGTTTCCATGTCGGCAGGCCAGCATGGAAACCATATCGGAAACCTTGCGTCGTAATCCCAAGGGCAGAAAGGCTTGTCCTTTGGGATTACAAGCTGGCTCCAACTGGCTGACGTGCTCCATGAGCCCGTCGTAATCCAGCCAGAATGACTGGCTGGTTCACTTTCCAACCACCAGCATTGTAATGCAGCTGCCGGAATGTAAACCGAGCGGCTTATTACGATGCGGCCAGGAAGGCTCCAACCGTCAGTCGGGGACTTTAGAGGCCGCATCGTAATCAGTCCCTAAGTTTTAAAATTGACAACAGAATTAACAAAAATTCTGAAAAACAAAATATAGTATAAAATATATTTAATATAATTTACAATCATTAAATATATTGATTTGAAATTCACTTTGTATTTTTAAAGAATGAAATTTTTTTTAAATATATTTTATATAGAATTTATTTTGTGATTGTTCTTTAAAACTAAGGTGCCGATCACGATCCGGTAAAAAATTCCCCCGTGCGACTCGTATCGGGTCTTTTTACCGTACGAATCGTACAAGTGCCGTACGAACTGGCAATCACGATTCGCATGGTAAAAAGTCCATACGAACCGCACTGGGAATCATTCCCCACACGTCCTCGGGTCGGAAAATGTGTCCGACACGTCCTCGGACGATTTACCTTACAAACGTGAAAAGCAAAGTCCGACCGAGGAATCACGATCCATCCCGTGCGTCCGAGCGTACAACCGTATGGAAAAAACACCGTCCGCACCGAACACCTATAGCAACCATGGAGACATGTGCCCGCATACGCGCCCAACACTCCCCCCAGCCCCCGTACGTCCGACACGTACCCCCGTATATGTATACCCCCACCCGTCTAGGTACACCCCAGTACGTTCCAGTCGTACCCCCACCCCAGTACGTGTCGTACCACCGTCAATGTACACCCCCCCACCCCTGTACGTGTCGTACCACCGTCTATGTACACCCCAGTACGTTCCAGTCGTACCCCCACCCCAGTACGTGTCGTACCACCGTGAACCTACACCCCAGTACGTTCGAGCCCCACCCCCACCCCAGTACGTGTCATACCCCCCGTGTACCTACACCCCAGTACGTTCCAGTCGTACCCCCACCCCAGTACGTGTCATACCCCCCGTGTACCTACACCCCAGTACTTTCCAGTCGTACCCCCACCCCAGTACGTGTCGTACCACCGTGAACCTACACCCCAGTACGTTCGAGCCCCACCCCCACCCCAGTACGTGTCATACTCCCCGTGTACCTACACCCCAGTACGTTCCAGTCGTACCCCCATCCCAGTACGTGTCATACCCCCTGTGTACCTACACCCCAGTACGTTCCAGTCGTACCCCCACCCCAGTACGTGTCGTACCACCGTGAACCTACACCCCAGTACGTTCGAGCCCCACCCCCACCCCAGTACGTTTCATACCCCCCGTGTACCTACACCCCAGTACGTTCCAGTCGTACCCCCACCCCAGTACGTGTCATACCCCCGTGTACCTACACCCCAGTACATTCCAGTCGTACCCCCACCCCAGTACGTGTCGTACCACCGTCAATGTACACCCCCCCACCCCTGTACGTGTCGTACCACCGTCAATGTACACCCCCCCACCCCTGTACGTGTCGTACCACCGTCCACCGTGTACCTACACCCCAGTACGTTCCAGTCGTACCCCCACCCCAGTACGTGTCGTACCACCGTGAACCTACACCCCAGTACGTTCGAGCCCCACCCCCACCCCAGTACGTGTCATACCCCCCGTGTACCTACACCCCAGTACGTTCCAGACGTACCCCCACCCCAGTACGTGTCGTACCCCCCGTGTACCTACACCCCAGTACGTTCCAGTCGTACCCCCACCCCAGTACGTGTCATACCCCCTGTGTACCTACACCCCAGTACGTTCCAGTCGTACCCTCACCCCAGTACGTGTTGTACCACCGTGAACCTACACCCCAGTATGTTCGAGCCCCACCCCCACCCCAGTACGTGTCATACCCCCGTGTACCTACACCCCAGTACGTTCCAGTCGTACCCCCACCCCAGTACGTGTCGTACCCCCCGTGTACCTACACCCCAGTACGTTCCAGTCGTACCCCCACCCCAGTACGTGTCATACCCCCCGTGTACCTACACCCCAGTACGTTCCAGTCGTACCCCCACCCCAGTACGTGTCGTACCACCGTCAATGTACACCCCCCCACCCCTGTACGTGTCGTACCACCGTCTATGTACACCCCAGTACATTCCAGTCGTACCCCCACCCCAGTACGTGTCATACCCCCCGTGTACCTACACCCCAATACGTTCCAGTCGTACCCCCACCCCAGTACGTGTCGTACCACCGTCAATGTACACCCCCCCACCCCTGTACGTGTCGTACCACCGTCTATGTACACCCCAGTACATTCCAGTCGTACCCCCACCCCAGTACGTGTCATACCCCCCCGTGTACCTACACCCCAGTACGTTCCAGTCGTACCCCCACCCCAGTACGTGTCGTACCACCGTCAATGTACACCCCCCCACCCCTGTACGTGTCGTACCACCGTGTACCTACACCCCAGTACGTTCCAGTCGTACCCCCACCCCAGTACGTGTCGTACCACCGTGAACCTACACCCCAGTACGTTCGAGCCCCACCCCCACCCCAGTACGTGTCATACCCCCCGTGTACCTACACCCCAGTACGTTCCAGTCGTACCCCCACCCCAGTACGTGTCGTACCCCCGTGTACCTACACCCCAGTACGTTCCAGTCGTACCCCCACCCCAGTACGTGTCATACCCCCGTGTACCTACAACCCAGTACGTTCCAGTCGTACCCCCACCCCAGTACGTGTCGTACCACCGTGAACCTACACCCCAGTACGTTCGAGCCCCACCCCCACCCCAGTACGTGTCATACCCCCCGTGTACCTACACCCCAGTACGTTCCAGTCGTACCCCCACCCCAGTACGTGTCGTACCACCGTGAACCTACACCCCAGTATGTTCGAGCCCCACCACCACCCCAGTACGTGTCATACCCCCCGTGTACCTACACCCCAGTACGTTCCAGTCGTACCCCCACCCCAGTACGTGTCATACCCCCGTGTACCTACACCCCAGTACGTTCCAGTCGTACCCCCACCCCAGTACGTGTCATACCCCCCGTGTACCTACACCCCAGTACGTTCCAGTCGTACCCCCATCCCAGTACGTGTCGTACCACCGTCAATGTACACCCCCCCACCCCTGTACGTGTCGTACCACCGTCTATGTACACCCCAGTACATTCCAGTCGTACCCCCACCCCAGTACGTGTCATACCCCCCGTGTACCTACACCCCAGTACGTTCCAGTCGTACCCCCACCCCAGTACGTGTCGTACCACCGTCAATGTACACCCCCCCACCCCTGTACGTGTCGTACCACCGTCAATGTACACCCCCCCACCCCTGTACGTGTCGTACCACCGTCTATGTACACCCCAGTACATTCCAGTCGTACCCCCACCCCAGTACGTGTCATACCCCCCCGTGTACCTACACCCCAGTACGTTCCAGTCGTACCCCCACCCCAGTACGTGTCGTACCACCGTCAATGTACACCCCCCCACCCCTGTACGTGTCGTACCACCGTCTATGTACACCCCAGTACATTCCAGTCGTACCCCCACCCCAGTACGTGTCATACCCCCCGTGTACCTACACCCCAGTACGTTCCAGTCGTACCCCCACCCCAGTACGTGTCGTACCCCCCGTGTACCTACACCCAAGTACGTTCCAGTCGTACCCCCACCCCAGTACGTGTCATACCCCTGTGTACCTACACCCCAGTACGTTCCAGTCGTACCCCCACCCCAGTACGTGTCGTACCACCGTGAACCTACACCCCAGTACGTTCGAGCCCCACCCCCACCCCAGTACGTGTCATACCCCCGTGTACCTACACCCCAGTACGTTCCAGTCGTACCCCCACCCCAGTACGTGTCGTACCACCGTCAATGTACACCCCCCCACCCCTGTACGTGTCGTACCACTGTCTATGTACACCCCAGTACGTTCCAGTCGTACCCCCACCCCAGTACGTGTCGTACCACCGTCAATGTACACCCCCCCACCCCTGTACGTGTCGTACCACCGTCTATGTACACCCCAGTACATTCCAGTCGTACCCCCACCCCAGTACGTGTCGTACCACCGTGAACCTACACCCCAGTACGTTCGAGCCCCACCCCCACCCCAGTACGTGTCATACCCCCCGTGTACCTACACCCCAGTACGTTCCAGTCGTACCCCCACCCCAGTACGTGTGGTACCCCCCGTGTACCTACACCCCAGTACGTTCCAGTCGTACCCCCACCCCAGTACGTGTCGTACCCCCCGTGTACCTACACCCCAGTACATTCCAGTCGTACCCCCACCCCAGTACGTGTCGTACCACCGTCAATGTACACCCCCCCACCCCTGTACGTGTCGTACCACCGTCTATGTACACCCCAGTAGTTCCTGGCGCACCCCCAACACAACCTCCTAAGTACGGAGCGCACCCCATGCCCCAACATCAAAACCGCATGTACGAGTCGTACAAAGCCACACACAAGGACATCATCGTACAACCAAATGGCCCATGTACACACCGTACACACGCTCAAAACGCACGTACACAACCAGGACAAAACAAAACAACACAAGAATACACCATTCGAAAGGCACAAAGCCACTAAACATGGCCAACAACCACTAAAATAACACAATCACTGACTTGCAACTGCCAAAAACAAACAGAGGCCCAATACACCACCACTCCTTATAACACACCCACCCAAACTTCAAACACTGCC
Organism: Triturus cristatus; assembly: GCF_964204655.1. Lineage (NCBI taxonomy): Eukaryota > Metazoa > Chordata > Amphibia > Caudata > Salamandridae > Triturus > Triturus cristatus. The sequence goes on from NC_140593.1 coordinate 981,810,907, forward strand.
ACACCCACCCATGGACCAATAAAAAGGGCCCACACACACAAACCATGAGCCTTTGCAACAGACTCACTGCTGCCAGACACCACAGAACCAGACTACAAGCTACACCACACCTTACACTTGCACACCTTCACACGACCACCCTCACAAACACCCTCTCATCACATTCACACACACACACAACCATCCACACCCCCCCAACATCCACACACCCCCCACACCCACACCATCCCCACCCACACCCCTCACCATGCCCACTACCAAGAATCCAAAGTTCAGTCACCGAGAGTTGGAGGTCCTTGTTGATCAAATCCTCAGAGTCGAGCCACAGATCTTTGGAACATTGGTCAGAAGCACCAGCCTGGCAGCCAAAACAGCCATGTGGCAGACCATCGTCGATGCTGTGAATGCCGTTGCGGACACCAGGAGGACCAAGCAGGATTGCCAGAACAGGTGGTACGATCTGCGGAGGAGGGTCAGAGCCAAGAGGCAGGAGGAACACGACCAGGCCAACGCCACCGGAGGAGGGCCCTCCCGCAGAGCCGTACAGTACCATCCCTGGGAGGAGAGGGTGATGGCCATACTGCCGGTGGAGGCAGTTGAAGGATTAGAAGGACTCCGAGACCCGGGTGAGTACACAAACAACGCACCTCACATGGGGGGAACTGCAACCACAACCAAAATTACTAACAGGCACGCAACCACCACAAGCCATCGCATGACTCAACCACACTCCATGAGCAGGCACATGCCACTGCTGCCACCATGCCCCATGCACCCAGCTGGACAATGTCAAGTCACAGGCCACAGAAGACAACAACACATGACACGGTAACCCGGATGGCGGGAGGCTGGGCACCAAAAATCACATAGTGCGACTCCAAAGCAGACAACAATGCCCTCTGCCCATATGGCCTAGGTCACAGCCAGACAAACAGTGTGTCCCAACACAGGAATGACTTGCCAGCAAATGGCGGACGCCTTGCATCAACACATGGGGGTGAAGGCACTGGTTTGCACATGACGGCAGCTAATGAACAGCCAACATTGTGAAAGAGTGGCAGCACACACCACCACAGCAGCAGCGCACAGACACACATCACACCAAATGGGTGCCTGGAGATCAGAAACAAACTCACATCAACAAGCCAAGGGCCACTCAAAGATCTGCTAACAGTCTGTGCCCAGGAAGCTGGGCCGAGGTGACAGAGGGGGACACACAGAGGGAGGGAAAGGGGGACAGAGAAGGAGGGAGAGGGGGACAGAGAGGGAGGGAGACGGACAGAGGGAGGAGGCTGACACACAGAGGGAGGGAGAGGGGGACAGAGAAGGAGGGAGAGGGGGACAGAGAGGGAGGGAGACGGACAGAGGGAGGAGGCTGACAAACAGAGGGAGGGAGAGGGGGACAGAGAGGGAGGGAGAGGGGGACAGAGAGGGAGGGAGACACAGGAAGACGGACAGAGGGAGGAGGCTGACACACAGAGGGAGGGAGAGGGGGACAGAGAGGGAGGGAGAGGGGGACAGAGAGGGAGGGAGACACAGGAAGACGGACAGAGGGAGGAGGCTGACACACAGAGGGAGGGAGAGGGGGACAGAGAGGGAGGGAGAGGGGGACAGAGAGGAAGGGAGACACAGGAAGACGGACAGAGGGAGGAGGCTGACACACAGAGGGAGGGAGAGGGGGACAGAGAGGGAGGGAGAGGGGGACAGAGAGGGAGGGTGACACAGGAAGACGGACAGAGGGAGGAGGCTGACACACAGAGGGAGGGAGAGGGGGACAGAGAGGGAGGGAGAGGGGGACAGAGAGGGAGGGAGAGGGGGACAGAGAAGGAGGGAGACACAGGGAGAGCAAATCAGTCCTTTGGTGTGTGGGAATGTCTGCTCGTCAGCAGGTGGACTGCGTGCATGTAGACAAGGGTGGCCAGTGCCAGAACCCCCCCCTCTTCATCATGGCAAAACGCAGGGCCATGTCACAACCTGTACACGAGCACAAGGACAGCTACCTGCATCATATAAGTGTGTGGATCCACTCCATGTGCACATGTACAGTGCTACAAGGAAGGCGCAAATGCATGGCTCGCCACACCTGCACACTCCACTGCTGACTGCAGTCACACTTGACGCAGCAAGTAAGACTGTGCCACACATAGTTAAAGGGGCCAAATTGGTGCCCAAGGGACACACCCATGCACAATGGCACTGTGAGTGGAATGCAAGACAGATCCTAATTCCAAGAGGAAATGTGCCAACTTTGAAACGGATGAAACATGGATGTTGCATGGACCAAAATTAACATTGTCTCTCTCACACACAGGTCAACGTCGTGCTGCACCCCCCAACACTGGGGGGGAACACTCACAGGACCCGGATCTGCAGGAGACCGATCCCACCGGCAGCGACCACTCTCACCACTCTGCGGACGACCACGACCGACCTGGCCCCTCTGGTGTCCAACCACCTGCAGCACCTGCGTCAGGTACAACCGTGCCAACCACCACCCCCACTCCTGCCACATCCCAGGAGACACCCAGGATCCCTGCCCCAACACCACAATGCAGCCAGGCTCGCCAGGAGGGACACGGTGTCCCGGGCACCCAGGAGGAGGCAGGCGACAACGCCAATGCCACCCCTCAGGGGTCCCGGAGACCCGATGTGCCCACAAGTGCAGGCCAGGTGCAAGTGGGCAGGGGTGGTGGGAGTGGAGGACGGCGGAGGCGCGAGCCTGACCAGTTGGCTGGGGATCCGGTATTTTCCCATGTCCGTAACATCCTGGACTCATACCGGCAGGACACCACGGGCATGGCCCAGGTTGTGTCCGTCCTCGAGGGGATCAAGGTCCAGCAGGCCCAGCAACATGCGGAGCTAATAGCCTGTCTACTGGTACACCAACGGAGGATGGAGGACAGACAGGCTGAGCAAGTGACGGCGTTCCAGGGGATTCACGCTACACTCCGTCGGATGGCCGACACCATGGCCGACCCTCCCTGTGCCAGAAGGCGGAGAACATCACCACCCACAGGGAGGGATCAGGAGGAGGAGGAGGAAACATCCGACGGAGCATCCCAGACGTCGTCACGGCCTGCTGGTGATGTTCCCCGCAGGAGGCCGGGTCGTCCACGGAAAGGACCGTGAGGGTGGCTGCTACATCACCATCTCCCAGGACACCTGGCCTGGCACCTGGCCCACTGGAGCAACAGCATCACAGCATCAAGAGACATTCTCTGCCACATGGCCCTGCTGGTCACTGGCTGACCAATGTTGACAAAGACTGTGGCATGGACTCTGAGGCTTTCCAATGGCAAGGACACCAACTCCCCTACTGAACGTTGGATTCCCTAATCCCGGAAAGCCCCTCACTTTGTCCCCCCCCCCCCCAATAATAAATCACACTATTAAGAGTAGATGCCTGCTGGTAGCATTATTACCTAACATGTGTCTTGTAAAGTGTTAACATGCCTGAGTCATCTGTTCTCTTCAACCATCCACACCCTGGGGCCTGAGTCTGGCACAGGACACATGGGTCACAGTTTATTAGGCAAGACAGACATGGAGCACCATACACACCCGTGATGGGCCCAATCAGCTGAGGGGGTGGCCGAACAACCGTGCTGACAGACACATTGAGTACAGCAACAGTCATGCGCAGAGGTCAGGGATCCTGGCCAGTGTCCTGGGGGGCACCCAGGTATGTGTAGACAGGTGGCAGAACCATGTCCTGCAAGCTTGAGTCCGGTGGATGCAGAGAATGTGGTCATGGACAACGTTGGATGCATGGGGATGGCACATGTCACAATACCCACACAGTCATGGACATCATGCCCAATACACAGTCTCAGCACACACACACAGCTTGCATCTTGCCACTCGACACATTGACACATAGCCACAATCAGGGAATACCATGCCAGACATGCAGGATGCACCGTGCCAACACACCAGCATTGACTGAGAAGAGGCACCTTGGAGGCATAGGGACACCTTTATTAGTCATGTTTTTGGGATTGCAGAGGCAACTTGAAGTACACATGAACACATCATGTGGAGTAACATGTGGGTCCAACACTGGCACCCCCCTTCTGCAGCACAAATGCGTGATAGCCATGGTACTGGCACACAAGCGTCGGCTAACAGCTAAATACCCACAGCTGCACACGGAGAGCCTGCCATACACCATAGATCCGCTGATGTGGAAGTCCCACGCCATGTCAAGCCAATGTTAACCGTATGTGTCCGAGGGCAGTGTCACACACATTGATGCCATCATCACAATCCACTATCCCATCACTGATGACTGACAACCAGGCAGCCCATCTATTCAGGTGTACCCAGCTGCATGTCGTGTCCCATGGGGATGCCACATGTCTGCAGAGGAACCAAACCCCGACCGGGGCAGTGTGCACACATCGTGAACAACTGCCACACCCAATACACCCCAGATGCATCCCTTACCCCATGGAGACTTCCAAACGTGTCCGTGCCTGTAACGCTGAGTCAGCCCACGATGCCATGTCCATGAGGAATAGCAGTGCCACAACAATGCAACCAGAAGATGGCATGCGCAGGTACCTGGGGAAGAGAGACACACAAGAAGTCAGCCACAAAAAGCACAGCCACTTGCATGTGCATTGACTCGACACATGTATGGATGACAACATGCTAGGTCACAATTATGAGTGGGGAAATACTACCATCACTGCCACCATCACTCCAGTGACACACCCCCACACACCTCTGACTCACGTGCCATACATGCAGGTGGAGACACACATCACAACACATGCCACACGGGGACCAAGGCGTGCACACTCAGACACTGGTACTCACCACTAAGCAAAGAAGTCGCGTATGAGCCGAGTCCGGATGTCCTCTTGCGGCTCCACATCCTCCACATCACTAGCCCCATTGCCAAGCCCTTCGTCCTCCACGGGTGGATGGTCCTCGTCATGTTGATTCAGGATGAGTGGCACAGCTCTTTCAACTGCCATGTTGTGCAGCATGCAGCAGACCATGAAGATCTTGCAGACCTTTGCCGGGGCATAAGGGAGTGCGCCGCCGGTCTTGTGGAGGCACCGGAATCGGCTCTTCAGCATGCCAAACGTCCTCTCTATCACTCGCCTTGTCCGGCCATGGGCGGTGTTGTAGCGGAGCTGGGCCGGCGTGATGGGGTTGCGGAGAGGTGTGAGCAGCCAAGGCATGTTGGGATAGCCAGCGTCCCCTACATGGAAAGCACATGGATATCGTTAGAACTGGCGAAGCGGTCGTGCTGCTCGGCCAAACAGAATACAGGACAGACAGACTGTACCCACCAACAACACATGCCCGTTCGTTGCGCAGCTGCATCATCATATCAGGCATCCCGCTACGCCTCATGATGTAGGCATCGTGTGCTGATCCTGGGAAACGAGCACAGACATGTGAAATCACCATGTTGGACAGACACACCACAAGGGCATTGATGGAGTGGTAGTGCTTCCGATTTCGGTACGCCACCTCCCGTGCGTGTGGTGGTACCAAAGCTACATGTGTCCCATCTATGGACCCAATGACATGGGGCATCCCTCCCAGGGCATAGAATCCACGCTTGACCTCTGTCATCTGTTCAGGGGTTGGGAACTTGATGAAGTCATCCAGGTGAATCAACATGGCCTCTAAGAAATCATGCAGCACACCGCTGAACATGCTCTGGGACATGCCACCAACATGAGCTATGGTATATTGAAAGGTACCCGTGGCAAGGAAATGTAGGGCAGCCATTACCTTCAGCTGGGGTGTCAGTGCCGTGGGATACCTGTGCAGCTGTTGCAGGTGTGGTGTCAGTCTCGCCGTCAACTCCAGAATCAACGGTTGGGTGAAGCGGTAGAGCCGGATGCTGTCATTCTCCTGCATGGCAGCCAAGTCTGGAATTATCCGGGCAAGAGGCGGTGCTCTGCAGTAATGAGGAAGTGACAAGGAAGAGTGAGTGCACTACGACAACAATTCATATGTACTGAGCACATGTTAATCTGTCAATACACATATGCTACATATGGAGTCAGGTATGTGCTACATGCCCAGGACACGTATGGATGCAAGGTGACACTCCTTCCAAGACCCAGCTACACACGGTGATTGAGAACCTCCCCATGCCACGCCATGGGAATAGCTGTGTCCCAGTGCAAGTGAACAGCCCGACACAAGACAGGAGTGACATACACCCACACATCAGCAGAAGTGGGATGCCGATTGCAGAGACTGGTAGCGGAACACTGGAGCCACAGGTCACATGACATTACACTAGTCCAGCCCACACACCTTGCCATGAAGGTGCACATGTCATGACTCACCACACATTCCTTGTGAGGATGCTGACATGGCCTTGTCACGCTACTCCGTGTCCCATGCATACATGTGCACCTCACATCCGATAACACATGTGGCATGGTGTGCGGAACAGTGTGCAATGACAATCTACACACAGACACATGTTGGTTGCTGCAACGGCTGCAGCTTTTGAGGGTGCTACAACATCAACCTGATGTAAATCCCGGACACATAAATGACATAGTCACATTGTGCACTGTGGGTAGTGACAAGTCATGTGTCATGACCCCTGTACCGGGCATCATGGGACACTTCCGTGTGTTGGTGTCCGTGCCATGCCAGTGACGCTCACCCCAAGTGCGCAGTCCGACATGCACACATGTCAAAGGAGTCAAGGGCATGCCTGGCACACATTGCACCCTCACACAGTACACCTGTACACATCTCATCATACATCTGGTGCCTTCTCCACTCAGGAGGCATGTTCCACATCACAGCCTGTCACACCTGTGCCCCACACATGTAGTAATGCACAGACGATGCCTTGATGTCCATTCCTGGACAAGTATGTCCATCCATGGACAAGTATGTCCGCCCTATTCCTACCTGTGTGTCGCCTATCACCACAGTGATGTGTAAAAACCGCCGTACTGCTGCTAAGAGGGCCTGTGTATGTTCCCAAATCACTGTGGGAGTGCTGCCGTATGTGTACCCATCGTGATGGCGAGCGTACAGGCATTTGTACGGTCCGTACCACTACGAGTACGCATACGCGTGCAGACCCATAGTGATAGGGCCGTACACACGCATGTATGCTCACTATCACTATGGGTCTGCACGCGTATGCGTACCCGTAGTGGTACGGACCGTACACTCGCATGTACGCTCACTATCACTACGAGTACGCATACGCGTGCAGACCCATAGTGATAGTGAGCGTACATGCGTGTGTACGGTCCGTACCACTACGGGTACGCATACGCGTGCAGACCCATAGTGATAGTGAACGTAGGCATGCATGTACGGGCCGTTGCCATGCATTTGGGGTGCCCTAGGGCCCCGAAACGCACCGTACCTGTGTGTGATTCTCCAAATTACATAGGGGACAAGTATTAAGGCCTACATGCATGCTGGTTGTCATGGAGACCAAGTTCAAATTTCGAAATTGTTCTGGAAGGTGCACAGCAGAAGTCAGTTGGAATTCTTCTACTTTGTTGCAATGTGTTTGTGGGGCTGGCATCATGCAGGAGAATGAAACCGAGAGAACCCACAGACTGCTAGGTTTGAAGGGATTGGTGGAAACATAGGATGCAAATGTGAGTGACCAATCACTCTGTACTCCTGTGCATGAGACTGGGCAGAAGGGCACATATAAGGCAGCCAGGTCCCATGAGGGAGTACTTGCCTGCACATCTTTGCATTTGTCGACCAAGCTGCTGCTACTGATTCCCTGGAACCATGTCAAGGGCTGTGGAGAGGACACAGCCATTCACCCTGGAGGAGAACATGGCTCTGCTGGATGTGATCCTCCCACAGTACTCCATGCTGTATGGGCGACCAGGGTATCAGGTGAGTGCATAGGCCACTGCCACAGACTGTCCCTATGTTGTGACTGTGACTTCAGGCATTGTGTCCTGGTGTGACACACATGCCATGTACTGTAGGGGGGGTCCCAGGGGGGGGATGCCTGATGTCTCCCAGCAGTGCCCTGATACAGGAGAGGTGTGTGCCTATCACTACCAGCAGTGCCCTGAGACAGGAGGGGTGTGTGCCTATCACTACCAGCAGTGCCCTGATACAGGAGGGGTGTGTGCCTATCACTACCAGCAGTGCCCTGAGACAGGAGGGGTGTGTGCCTATCACTACCAGCAGTGCCCTGAGACAGGAGGGGTGGGTGTGGAGTCCTCCCAGCAGTGCCCTGAGACAGGAGGGGTGGGTGTGGAGTCCTCCCAGCAGTGCCCTGAGACAGGAGGGGTGGGTGTGGAGTCCTCACAGCAGTGCCCTGAGACAGGAGGGGTGGGTGTGGAGTCCTCACAGCAGTGCCCTGAGACAGGAGGGGTGTGTGCCTATCACTACCAGCAGTGCCCTGAGACAGGAGGGGTGTGTGCCTCTCACTACCAGCAGTGCCCTGAGACAGGAGGGGTGGGTGTGATGCACAGTGTGAGCCTTGATCATTGATTGTGACATTGCCATCATTCCACCTGTGTACCCACTATGGCACGTACTGCCTTTTCCCTCACCAGAGGATGATGTCCCTATGACAAAGGTGCAATGCGTTGGCTGCATGACATGCCTTGTTGTAACCAGCTATTTTGTTCTCATATGTCTCTCTGTGACATGTGGCTGGTGTATTGATGTGGTGTCACTTGTTCTTCCTCACAGGTAGGCGCCACTGCCAAGGAGCAGATCTGGCTGACCGCCGTCAGTGCCGTGAGGGGTGTGGATGGTCGGAGGCGGAGCCTGTCCCAGGTGAGGAAACGCTGGCAGGATATCCAGTGCTGGACGCGGAGGATTGCACGGCTCCTGCTGGGGGACTCACCTGAGAGCCACAAGAACCGCGGCCGCCGCCGTCTGAGCCACCTCCACAGGCGTGTGCTGCCGGTGGTCTTTCCAGACCTGGAGAGGCGCTTACAGGCGATGCAGCAGCCGGAAGGGGGTAGGTACATGTGCGTTTGTTGTGTGTCACCGGCATTTGTAAGGGCACAGTGGCATGAATTCACTGGCAGGGTTTAAAGGTGCTGTGCAGATCCAGTTTGCCCCAGTATAGCGCTGCGCCCCTGCCACCCTTCCCCTCCTTGCAATGTGTTCCCTGGTCTGTGTGTAGTCACTCCTTCACAAGGTAATGTAGGCTGGCGCTTTGTCCACGAGAACAATGACTGTAGCATCATGTCTGGGGGTGGTGTGTAACAGGTTGTGGGACCTTGCCTGTGCACTGTCAAGTTCACTGCATGTGGGTTCCATGTCAGTTGGCACTGATGCTGACTCCAGACATGGGAGTTGGTCTCTCATGTGTCATGCCTCACAGCGCGCATGTCCTATGTAGTGGCCTGTGACATGATGTGCATGAGTGTGCGATACGCATAGTGCAGGGATGGTGACGTGTGTAGCAGTCATTACCATTCAGTAGCATGTAGTTGCGTGCCCACTACTGTCCCCTGGGGCACCTTATCCTCAGTGTTGTATGTGTCATCATCAACGTGGACACTCTCACTGTCTACAGCGTAGGTTGTGCTCTGTGCCATTGTCCCCTGTCACCATGTATATAGACGTGCTATTATGTACAGGTGTCCACTGTGCAGCCTGACCTGATTGTCCTTCTTCATACTCACAGTTGCCAGTGCCTGTGTGTCTTGTTATACTCATCTGAGGATGGGCACTGGTACCTCATTATTTGTACAGGCGCACCTTGGCTGTTTGGCGTCCAATCTTGCTTTTTGCCTGCCCCTGTGTTTATCACCCAGACTATGAGATGTTGGTGCCACCTGTGTCTCAACAATTTGCCTCGTGTGGGGGTTTGTTGGGGCGGGCAATGCCTATGTGTCAAATCCGGATTTCTACTTGCTGGGTCTGGCCAGTGTGTGATGTTACTGGACACACACGCAAGGTGCAGTGACCGAGTCATGTTGGGCATGTTTGCAGCATTACCTATGCAGCATGTGTCTCAAGTTCATGGATATGGTCCCTGGTCATCGGTATTTTCGCCAATGCTGTGTGGTGCAGATGCAGTGCTGGATTGTCCCCAGGGCCTGGGTGCTATGTCAGACTCCGTTTCCTGTCTTTAGCTATTGTCTCATGCTCTCCATGGTATTTCAGTGGCATGGTGGCTCAACCTACTGTGTGTTTCATGCCCTACATCGGTACCTTGTTTTGAAGATGTTAGGGATCTTCCTTTTCAGGCTATGCAATGTTACCTATGTCGATTGGACTCATGTGACTGATGTGTACAGCTGTCTGATTAATTTATGTCTCTCCACCCTGCCCACAGCATCGTCGGGGGACACAGAGGGAGACATGGACACAGGCAAGGCGGAGGGACCGAGCACCAGTGCCAGCCGTGACATCGGGGCTGGTACATCGAGTGGGACAGAGGTGGAGGATAGTGCTGCCGAGGACCTGTCGACTGGCACGTCAGAATACGAAGCTGACAGGTCCGAGGAGGAGTTCTCCGAGTGGGCGGTGGCTGCACCAGCAGCTGACAGCGGAACAACACCTTGCACCGCCCCCTCAGTTCCCATCAGCCGCCTCCCACTTGCTCGTGTCCCTTCCCAGCGTGCCCGGTCACCGCATGTCTCCTTCCGGCCAGGCACCGCACCCCCTGCCCCTGTCTCCACTGCTGCCGCCAATGCTGAGTCTGTGGACATCCAGCGGCAACTGCAGGTTGGTCAGGCTGCGATCCTTAATGTCCTCCATGCCCACGGGAAAACCCTCACCAACATCGAGGCATTCTTGGAGGGCATTCATTCTTCGCAGGCTGACCAACGCAACTTGCTGAGGTCCATAGACTCCACACTGACTGCAGCAGTGGGTCTCCTGCAGCGCGACCTCCCCCCACCTACCCCTGCCCCATCCACACTTCCCACTTCCATGCCTGTCCCACGTACACCCAGACGTCGGCATGCACCCACCACAACAGACACAGGCACCACACCAGCAGGGAAGGTCCACCGCACTCCTCCTGACACGCACACACAGGGTGAGATAGGCACACCCACTGGGTCGGGGGGCAAACGTGTGACACGCAGCCAGAGTGGGAGTCCGCATTCCACACAATCCACTCCCTCCAAATCCCCTCCCCTCAGCTCTCCTGGCCACATCTCCCCCAAGGACTCTTTCATGGCCGCTCTGTCCCTGAGCCCCACAGTTCCACCACCACGCAAGCGGTCAAGGAAGTCCTTGGTCAGGGTGGTTGAGTCTCCCCCCCTGTCTCCACCCTCCCCCGGTGGCGCTGCAACCCATCCCTCTGACCCCCCCCTCCTTGGGGCCTGAGGTCACTTCGGGTGCAGGGGACTCCCTGGAGGACCTTGCTAAGGTGTGTAGTGCCATCCTGGCCTCCGCCTTTGGCCATGACACACCCCCTGTGGTTGAGTCCTCCATCCCTGCACCCACAACGCCGCCCCTTTGCCCTGATGTCCCTGCGGTGCCTGTTGCTTCCCCCCCCCTGATGCCCTCACCAGTATGGAAGACGATGCCATTTGACTGTGCAGGCAAGGTAGGGGACACACATCCCACTGTGTCCCCCATCCAGCTGGGAATCATTGACTGCCCTATGGCCTTTGTTAAAATTGAACTGCCTGCGATCCACGGACATTGTGCTCATGCTGAATAAAGCTTAATTTTGTTTTCATTATCACACTCCTGCTATGGTGGTATTGGTGTTGGTGGGGCTGCTACATTGTTTTGGGTGGTGTTTAAGGCTTTGGGTGTGTGGGATTTGTAGTAGTGTTCTGCTCATTGGGGCGACCCTGGGATCTGTGTGCCATCACAAGGTGTTGGCTAACTTCCTTAGGTCATGTCAGCAGTTACTGCATGGTTCAATTGTCCCAGGGTGTATTCCTTCCTCTGTGTACCCAGATTTCTTCCCTGCAGGGTGTTCACAATGTTTAGCGCAGAGCTGTGTCTACATGAGCTGTGTGTGTGACGGAGCCCTTCTACTTTGGCCATGCATGCATGGCCATGTCTCCACCTGCAACAATCGTGGCATCCTTGGTGATCACTGTACTTGTGTGTGGAGTCTGTTGACATGAGTTCATGGGGACATGCTCCCTTGTAGGCAGTATGGATGTGGGTAATTCCGGCCTCACACACATGTGTTACACCCCTCCTGTCTCTGGGCACTGCTGGGAGGACTCTGCACCCACCCCTCCTGTCTCTGGGCACTGCTGGGAGGACTCTGCACCCACCCCTCCTGTCTCAGGGCACTGCTGGGAGGACTCCACACCCACCCCTCCTGTCTCTGGGCACTGCTGGGAGGACTCCACACCCACCCCTCCTGTCTCTGGGCATGGCTGTTTGTGATAGGCCCCCACCCCTCCTGTCTCAGGGCACTGCTGGGAGGACTCCGCACCCACCCCTCCTGTCTCTGGGCACTGCTGTTAGTGATGGGCCCCCACCCCTCCTGTCTCAGGGCACTGCTGTGAGTGATAGGGCCCCACCCCTCCTGTCTCTGGGCACTGCTGTTGGTGATGGGCCCCCACCCCTCCTGTCTCAGGGCACTGCTGTGAGTGATAGGGCCCCACCCCTCCTGTCTCAGGGCACTGCTGGGAGGACTCCACACCCACCCCTCCTGTCTCAGGGCACTGCTGGGAGGACTCTGCACACACCCCTCCTGTCTCTGGGCACTGCTGGGTGGACTCTGCACACACACCTCATATTTCTGGATATGTACGCTTGGAACATACACGGTGTGGGTGCGCTCCATGCATTCGAGGTGAGGGTACGGGTCTAGTTGCACTGGTGTGGTGGGGGTACGGTGCGTGAGTCCGCAGTTGGGGGTACGGGTCGTACTTACACTGTTGGGGTGGGGGGTACGCTCCTTGCATACGCGGGTGGGGGTACGGGTCGTACTTACACTGTTGGGGTGGGGGGTACGCTCCTTGCATACGCGGGTGAGGGTACGGGTCGTACTTACACTGGTGTGGTGGGGGTACGGTCCGTGAGTCCGCGGGTGGGGGTAGGAGTCGTACTTACACTGGTGGGGGTGGGGGTACGGTCCGTACGTCCGCGGGTGAGGGTTCGAGTCGTACTTACACTGTTGGCATGGGGGGTACGCTCCATGCATACGCGGGTGGGGGTACGGGTCGTACTTACACTGTTGGGGTGGGGGTACGCTCCATGCATACGCGGGTGAGGGTACGGGTCGTACTTACACTGTTGGGGTGGGGGTACGCTCCATGCATACGCGGGTGGGGGTACGGGTCGTACTTTCACTGTTGGGGTGGGGGGTACGCTCCTTGCATACGGGGTGGGGGTAGGGTCCGTACATATCCGTCCCCACGCTATGTGATGCTTGTGCGGCCCGTACCCAGGCCTTTGCCACGTGGGTACGATCCGTCCCGCCATTGTTGGGGTGACGTGTGTGTGGGCGTAGTACGACTCGTACCCACGCTCTTCAGGCGTGGGTACGGGACGTACCTGTCTGGTTGTGTTGCCGGTTCGCGTGGTGACGGACTTCCGTTGTGGCAGTCGCTGGCTTATCAGGACACGCCCCCACCCCCTCGTGGTGACCAGGGCATGGGAGTCAGGTATGTCCAGGCCATGTGTGGTGTGTGACTTATGTGGTTGTTTTGTGGCCTGCCCTGGTCGTGCCACCCCCACCCCACCCCACTTTCCCCCCTCCCTTAGTTATTCTGACCTTCTGCGGCGTCTGCGTCGTAACCTGTAGAGGAGGTGTACTGCTATGAGGGCAGGGATGACTCGTAGGTTCGGGTCCATGTCTGTCCGTCGCGTACTGGTACTCCTTGATCGCGTCGTCCTGTCGCGTACGGGTCCTCCTTGATCGCGTCGTCCTGTCGCGTACGGGTCCTCCTTGGTGGCGTCGTCCTGTGTGTCCGTCACGTACTGGTCCTCCTTGTTCGCGTCGTCGTCTGTCCGTCGCGTACTGGTGGTCCTTGTTCGCGTCGTCCTGATTTCCCGGCAGTTTTTGGCTGCCGCAAAATATTCACCGTGCGGGGTGACGTCTGTGCGAATCGTGATTCCTGGGTCGTTAATGGCTGGCTGCGAGCGTCCCGACGTCAGGTCGGCGCTTTCCCGGATCGCATTGGTAGGTGTTTTTTTGTTCGGTCGGGCTTTTTTACGATTCGTACGGTAATGGTGTACCCGTGCGAATCGTAATTCCTTGTTTGTAAAAAATGACGACCGGGTACGCGTCGGGCGGAGATTGTGCTCCGTCCGACGGTTCGTACCCGGTTTTTGCCGGATCGTGATCGGCACCTAAGTATGTTAAACTACACATAATCCAAAAATAATGTAACTTTCACATTAAAATATTTAATTTTCATAACATAGATCAATTAAAATATCTATATATTTAAAATTAACACAAATTACTTAACTTCACAAAATCATTCATTTTTTAAATTTCAAAAAAGATTAACCAATTACTTCTAATGAAACTTCAAAACCATTTTTATTACATTTTTTTAAATTAAATTAACGTGTTTGGGGGGGTCATATTTACTCTTTTAATTTCACTCCAACTAAAATTGGGGAAAGTGAATCTGTTTAGGAGTATCACATTCCCATTCTAATTCAATCCAGCTGACAGTAAAAAGAATGCATATATTTGGTGAAGTCAAATTTAATATGCTTTATCCACTTCAACTAACACTGAAGAAAATGCATATATTTGAGAGGATGAGATTCCATATGTCCACTTCAAACTAAACAATATTGTGGACATTTTTTGACTCTGGAGGCTCAGATTTACTATTCCCACTCCAAACGAAGCTACATTGAGAAAAAGTATTGAACTCTGGGTAGGTGTCCAATTTGTGATTCCTGCTCCAAACTAAGCACTACTGTGGAACATGGTTGAGTCATGAGGGGTCTGGTTTCCTATTTCCACTCCAAGTTAAGAAACATTTGATAAAGAGTTGAACTCCACGAGAGTCAGAATTACTACTTCCACTCCAAACTCAGCATGCCTAGACTGGATGGAGCGGTGTGCGCCTCCTATCTAGCTTTTAGGGAATGGGTGGAATCCACATTAGAAGAGGTGGTACCTAGACACACCAGCAGATTTCCTAGTGCACAAGCAAATGTAGGTTGGTTCTCATCAGAGTTAAAAGAGTTATAGCAAGAATGTAAGAGACAGAAAATAATCTGAAGGCACCTATATAATAAGGAAAGCAATTATGCCAATAAACGAATCATATAAAAAATACAACTAGGCAATCCGCAGGGTCAAACTAAAGGATTTTATGGATAAGATCAATCATGCGGCACACTCCTCAAGAGAAATATATAACATTGAGAATTCATTCCTAAAACCCAATGTGACAGGTTCCAGTCTCTCTCCTTCAAGGGAGCGATGTAAGAAGCTTGCACACTTCTTTCTTGGGAAAGTTAAGAAGATCTATGACTTCCTAGTGGCGTTGCCAGACTCCTTAGACACTAAAAAAGTTTAATTAACCGCTAGCCAATCATTAGCATAATTTTTATCTTTCCCAAGGATGAATACTAGTGACATCCTAGGGGTAGCAAGCACTATAAAATCAGGATCTCCACTAGACCCAGCCCCAGTTAACATCTTGCTGAAAGGAGGAGGAGATATACTATCTGCCTTAAAGACTATCTATAATAACTCCCTGGAGGAGGGTTGTGTTTTGGAATCATGGAAGCCTGCGATTATAAGGCCACTCCTAAAAAAAGCTTCTCTGGACCCAGATAAACAGAAAAATTATAGGCCTATCTCATTATTGCCCTGAATAAGTAAGATCATAGTGAAATGGCTGAATGGTTCTATATGGAAGTTCCTGGATACTAATAACCTGCTGCTTCAAACGGAAACGGGCTTCTGCACCGGATGTAGTACAGAGACTGCTCTTTTGCTGACTATGGAAGACATGAGAATGACCCTGGATCAAGGAGGGTCGGCTACACTCATCCTCCTAGATTTGAGCGCAGCATTCAACACTATTTCCCATTTAGTCCTGAGAGTAAAGATGAAAGGAATAAGAATTTCAGGGTCTGTGTCGGGGTCACAGCGGTTGCCGTTCCCCCGACATCCTGTAAACACACACAACACTGCCGGGAGACTCACTTCCGGTTGGAAGATGAGCTCCGGTCTAGTTCCTGCAGAACACTGAAGCACTTCCGGGGGAAACGCTTTTAGCCCGCGCTTCCCGCCGGCTCTGTGCTTCAGATTTCGCCAGAGGCTCACGTCGAGTGGGAGTATTCCAGTTACCCACCGTCAGGCGCGCAACACCCATTGGACTCACAGGGCTTCAGCCCCCCCCGTCGTGTGTGGCAGCCCGGGATGAGACACCTTCCCGGGCAAAAAAGCAGCCGCACCCGAGCACTTCACAGGTCTTTAAAAGACCATTTGCATGGTAATGAGGCCTTGCTGTTGTTTCACCCCTTCTAAGAGCCCCTGCAGCTCCACTCTGCCTATTGCTAAAAGTTCAGCCCCCCCCGAAATTTTTGCTCAGCCCCCCCCGAAATTTGGCTCTAGTTGCGCCTCTGCCCACCGTTGTGTGAGCACCAGTCTACTGTTGCTGAACGCGTTGGAGCGTTACCTTGTGTTCCGGGTTATCGCGCTGTAGCGGTAACACCTGCGGTTTCCTGTACACCGCGCTGGAGCGCACATCTTGTTTTAGCTTTTGAGTTTTAGTTCACCGCGCTGAAAAGCGGATATTGTTTGTCTTCGCTACCGCGCTGGAGCGCGTATATTGTTTCGTCTTCGCTACCGCACTGGGCGCCAATCACTTTGTTTCGTCTCACCGCGCTGGAGCGCTGACCTTGTGTATTTTGGTTTCCGCACTGGAAACACCAACAGGCTTGTTTTCTTTTTCCCAACAGCGCAGAAGCGCCACCTCTTACGTTATAGGGAGTCAGAACCTTGCGCAATCCTTCTTCCATTGTGACTAGCGCAGGAGCGAGTCATCCATCAGTTCCTCGAACCTTCACAAGGGGGTCCATGCTGGGGAACGCCCCTGGAGTATTCAATCCGTCTTGAGCAAGTTGAAGGCCTGGAGCAGCAGACACACCGGTGAGTCCTGGCAGGATAACGCTTGTGTGTGTTTTAGGGAAGGCTTGATAAGGGGCGGAAGCAGGGGATCTTACTTAATTCCATTCTTGTTCTGTTTTCCAGTTGCCCCGGGGATATCCTGCGCAGCACCTTCCATGCATTCCCACCTCATTCCCGTTTTCTGGCTCCTTTCCTTGCACCCATCTCATCCCTGTTGGGTCCTGATCCCGGGAGGGGTCAGGTGGGGGCAGGGACGGGTGTTCCTGTCGTCTCTGCGGAATCACTTCGCAAGTAAAGTAAGTCTCGTGGGGTACCCGACAGACTGCTCTAAAGTGGCTAACAGCTTTTTTAACCAAAAAAAGCTTTCAAGTTAGTGAAGGCCCTTTTTAATGTCAAAAAATCCTAAAATTGAAATGTGGAATGACGCAGGGATCTGCGTTTAGCCCTCCCCTCTTCAATATTTATATCAACCTACTCTCTAACATTATTTGTGGGCATGATTTTACCATGATGTGATATGCTGATGACACTCAAACTGTTGTCTCTATGTTAATTTTACCTCTAGGAGACTCAAAATATATTTAGAACAAGTGTTCCAATGGATACTGGCAAGCTGTGAATAGAGACAAATCGGAAGTGTTGGTGGTGGGTATTAAACCATTGCTCTGGGGCCAACTTACATGGCACCCATGTCTGGGTGGATCCCCTATTTCCAAAGATGAAGTAAAGAGCTTGGGTGTCATCCTTGGCAAGTATTTGACAATGAACTCACAAGTCAAGAAGATAGTCGGTGCTTGCTTTGACCTGCTCAAATCTCCATTAGATGGCTTCCAATTGAGTGTTGTAAGATGGTGGTTCAAGGTCTAATACTTTCATGCCTTAACTACGGCAACTCCCTCTACTTGGGCAGCCATACCTACCCTATGTAATAAAGAAATTACAGGTAATACAATATGCGGCAGCCTTAGTACTTCTGGGCTTGCCCAAGAGGAAATTCACACAACAGGCTTTTGATTAACTGCACTGGCTACCCATCAAGACACGTATAGAATGTAAGGCCGTATGTACCGCCCACAAGTTGAAATACACATCCAGGCCACCTGCAGTCCAACATATTATTACTTCGTATACAGCTACAAGAGCTCTAAGATTGAATATTCTTTCTCTCTTTACAGTTCCAAGAATAAAGAGAGGAGAAGACAGATCATTTGTCTTCCTCGCTGCCAAGTTAGGAACTCCCTTCCTGCACAGCTCAGGTCTAGGAACAATCTGTTAAGTTTTAGAAAACAATTAAAAACACATCTTTTTAGGTACATTATCAGGCCTTCTTACTTTTTAGATGCTCTGGTTTTAAGACTCGAGCTATCTATATCCTCTTGTAGCGCCGGGAAGCCTGTCTTGAGTATCTTTTTGCACTCTATGAGAACCTAATAACAATAATAAAAATAAATATTATTATTATTATTATTATATTGCAGAATGTGTTAGATTCTGGTGGCTGTGGAGGAAATAGAGAGTGAATGAGGAGCTCCCGTTCCAATATAAATAAGTCTGTAGAAAATAATTGTCTCTTGGGGAATTTCTTCACATTCCAAACTAAAGAACATTAAAGAAAAAAGGAAAAAAAAGAATAAATATCAAATAAATACAAATTCCAAAATAAATAATTCCTCAGTATTAAAACAAAAAACAAAAATATAGCATAATAAAATGAATTCTAATATACAAATTAGGAATATTATAAAAATAATACTAAGCAACTGTAATAACATCTAACTTCTTACTGTGTATTAACATTATAATTTCACTCTCAAAATGTAAATTTAATTTTACAATAGTTAAGTACAATTGAAAATTGCAATTAAAACAAAGACACATCAAAACTATTTATAAACAAAAGATATTTTCATATTAATTAAATATGAATAAAAACATACTTCAGTTGTCCTTAACAAAAACTAAAAACATACACAAAGAAGTATTTGAAACAAAATAATAGAGTGTATACATTTTAAGGCTGTGCACACCCATAATTCCTATAAAGCACAACCCAAAACATAAATAAGAAAAAAGTTTTTTAATATAAATATATATTTATTATTATTTTATTATTTAGTATTAAAAAATTTAAACATAATATTACAAACTTAATTAACTTAAAAACATTCTTTTAAAATTGCTTATCCAAAACCCCTATAACATCCAACATCCCAAAACAAATACCATTACAATTTTAAACATATATTTTAAAAATGTAGCAAAAAATCTAAAACTTAATACATTATTTAAAAAAGTAAAACATTAAAATTATTATTTTATAACACTACTTATACAAAACCCTATAAAACACAACAAACCTCAAAAACGCCACAATTGTGAATTAAAAAAAAAGAAATATTAAACAAAAAACTGTAAATACGCCCCAATAAAGGAAAACAATAAGAAAATAAAGACAATTTAGAAAAACAATACAAAACTTTTATCAAATAAATTAAAGAATATTTGCATAAAAATATCTAAAATATTACAAACTACAATTTTGAAGCAAAAATATTTAAAACGTTATTCTTTTTTCAGAAAGAAACATAGATACTTACCATTGATATTCCAAAACTTAGGTAAAATGGCTTTCATTTTAAGTACCATCAGTATTCTGCCATCGGTATTAAAGATCCACTCCTTCCTGAAGTATGAGTTGAAGAAAATGTACATTTGTGAAATTTATGTCAGAGGACTGGGTAGAGGGCACAAGCTGAAACACATGGCTACTGACACTCACTGCAGCCAGAGTCTCCTCTTCATCCTACCAAGACTTGGTAAATGATTCATTTACATACAGAGAGTATTGGGCATCCTCAATATTTTATTGTCTTCATTGCAATATGGTGCAGGTAAGAGCTGTGGCGCAGAGGGGAGGAATTTTGACGGGCAATGACGAGGGAAAATTAAATAAATAATTAATTTCTCCTCTTCATCGTGCGTCGAAATCCCCCCCCCCCCCCCCCCCCCAACCTGGCCCCACCGCTCTTACGTGCACTGGCCGCGGCTGGCAATATGTGTACCTGATGTGTCCAGAAGATTGGTTTCCTGCATATGCCCGAAAAGGGGAACCTATCAGCGAATGCTGAAATGTTTGGGAAATGTTTGGTCCTTACCATTTGGCCTTTCATCTTGGTATCTCTGCAGAGTGTCATTCTAGTGGCAATTTTATGTCGATGACTTTCTGTTTAACATTGGAAGGTTTCATTTTAGCTATCCCAAATGTTAAAGTGCTAGCCAAGAATGTGTTTGCAGCTTACAACTCTGTCACACCATGTTATATGAAGTGAGATCTTAATATATATGACCTCATGAAGGGGTGGACAGCAATTATCAATAATAAATATGTTTTTCTTTTTCAGAATACTTCCTCCCTTTTTTTCCACATCCTCTAACGTATATATCTTTTTTCTCCATTTATTTTTTCACTCTTCTTTTACCTGTCTTCCTTCTGTGCCTCTCCAGCACAATGTCAGGTCCTTGGCAACTGTGTTGCTTAGTCTTTGAAATCAGCTTGAGATCAGGCTGGTATTTGGTAACATTGTCACACCACCGACTCTAGTAATGTCAGATCTGTTAGTATGTGCACCTTTGACTCCCTGCAGCAGCAACTAGTACTCCGAGCATGATTTGACAAGGAAAGCAAACAAACAATCTTACCTCTGGCACCACTGCTTACCTACTTGCTGGGCTCCCCAAGATGACCCCATAGCTCAGCACTGAGAGCACAGGACCTCTGCAACTCCTCTATCTACCACAAGCACGACTCAGAGGTGGGCCGCTGAACTTGCTGGGCTCCCCAAGATGACCCCATAGCTCGGCACTGAGAGCACAGGACCGCTGCAACTCCTCTATCCACCACAAGCACGACTCAGAGGTGGGCCGCTGAACTCCTAGGGCAGTGCTGAAATTCAGTGTGAGAGCCAAGGCACTGAGTCAAGGGAATGGACCCAATATTCGCCTAGGCTTAATATGGACCTACATGTCAGTCAAGTATTTCATGCATGATATGGTATGGTATAAATGTATTATTTGATTAATTCTAAACAATACCATATTATTAATACATTGCTTAAAATACATTATCCGTAAGATGCTGATATAATCATATATACAAAATTATTTTAGGCAGCTTTAGAAAGCAAGATACATTTTTCCAGAGTTCTAACCTAGGCGATAAAAATGAACAAACGAAAATCATGGAAGTGCAAATTGCATATAACAAACAAATAAACGAAACATTGCTTGGCATCCGAATTAAGACCAGTGAGTAAACACTTATACAAATTTGCCTGCCGGTATTTTAGTCAAGTAATTTCATGAGTTAAAAAGCTTTAAATCCACTAAATTATAAATGGTCATTGCTTAGCAGCAGAACATGTGCAAATTAGTCACAGAACATGTGCAAATGTGCTAAAGTGCATACTGTTAGATCATTTTCCAAGTCAATACATAAGTAACTCACAGACTCGACTAAAATAGTATGACTTGATGATTCTGGAAATTAAAGAATTTCAATTTTAGATGCAATATTACTATGGGTAGGATTGCACATTTTTCCAAAGTATCACCCTGCGGATATAATGTACAGATGTAAGTCACAAAAGTGCATATAAACTAACAGATAATCTAAATATTACTTGGCAGCAGAATTAAAACCAGTGAATTAACAGATTGTACCAATTTCCTGCAATTCATACAGCCAAATAATGTCATGGGTCCAAAGTTCTAAGTCCACTAAATTATAATCAAGCATTGCTTAATAGTGAGGCCAGGGCGAAATATTCACACAAAAAACGTGCAATAGGTGCTAAAGTGCATACTGTTGAATGATTTTCCCTATTCAACCCTTGAATAGCACAACAGCTCAGCAGAAATACAATGATTTAGGGAGCCCAGGAAATTGATTCAGTTAATCGGCTATCAACAAATAATCAGCAATGTTCTCATTTAAAAGGCAAGTTACATTGAAACAAACAGTTCTTTTTCTTTTTAACAAACTGGCATTACATGCATAGATTTGCCTTCAACTATCTAGCTTGACCCTAATCTACAAGCTATCTTGGTTTCTCTGATAAGTGCCCTCAACGTTTTCATGACGCTACGAATGCCATAGCCTCCATCACTGCGGGCCACAGAGCCTCTCTTCTCACTTTAGTATAATGTTTAGTGAATACAAGTAAGCAGGGCTTTAAGTGGGCCAGGTTCTGACGGTACTCAGCATCGACAGTTCTAACAAGCATTGGCATAGCCAATAGGTCTCGCCTTTGGGACCTTATAAGTGTTTAGCCATGCAACAGTTGCATAACTAAATACTTATAAGGTCCCAAAAGCGAGACCTATTGGCTATGCAAAGCGGCCGTGCGGCCGCGAAAGTGAAAGTGATCGCGATCACGATCAAACATCAAAGCGGCCCTGCGGCCGCGAAAATGAAAGTAATCGCGGTAAAGCACAGCGCGCGTGCCCGTGCACATGCACTGTGGCTCTAGGCTGGCCTGGTAGCACTTTTTGGAGCCCTCTCAATAAGTCTCGCCAGACCAGCGCATGCGCTGGGTCAGGCGAGACCTAAAAAGCAGGTCCTTAGACGGGTTCATATCGGGCTCTTTGTTTTTGCCCTCATCATCAGTGAAAAGCAAACCCTAGCTCTGCAGCAGTACCACCCTTCACTGCCTATGATGTAACTTCAAAGAGACTCGTTATACTACTTTCACAATCTCGTAAATTTAGAAAATATTATATACAACGAAGCCACAGCTGATGCTTATTTATCTTATGCAGCTAATAACCATTGACAAAGCCAATAGTCCTGGCTTGTTGCAGGTGTAATGCTACTTGTTTTATTATATGTCTGGATGCAATGACAGAAGCAGCAAAATACCAGTCGGGCGGCGCACTATGTTAAGCACTGATTTTTAACTTAGGTGTTTTTAAGCCATGGCCTTAATTATATCGACCACGCCCTTTTAAGAGACCCCCCAGTTTTTTCATCCCACTTAAAGTCCTGCAAGTAAGACGGCTGTAAGTTGTGACGAGATGGCCAATTGTTCCTAGGTTATGAAAGTCAAGTTCTATACTAATACAACAACCTTTCGCCATGAAGGAAAGTCACAAGTGCTCCGTCCCATTATCTCTAAATAAATGGTTGCACTTCGGCACCCGTAGTATTGTCGGTGAAAGCACACAGTTTGCATATCTAAAAATCACACCCTGTATATATGATCTAGCAGTAACACTCGAGTACAGTACAATCTGTTTCCGCTTCTGTAGGACATAACAGAAAAAAAATAGCTTGATAGTCAGACACTGACACTCAATATGTGTTTACAGCATTTGG
This sequence comes from Triturus cristatus, assembly GCF_964204655.1. Classification (NCBI taxonomy): domain Eukaryota; kingdom Metazoa; phylum Chordata; class Amphibia; order Caudata; family Salamandridae; genus Triturus; species Triturus cristatus. The sequence goes on from NC_140593.1 coordinate 981,834,264, forward strand.
CATTGGCTTGCATGTAATTCAAAGCTCAAAAGCTTTTTGACATCCGGAGACCACACAGTATAATGTTGCACTGCCTTACATTGTGACAGGGAGCTGCAATTATTTTAAGAAAGGGAAAACAACTGTTCCCATAACTACGTGATTTGTATATCCTGTTAACACACCTCATGTCCCCTCACTAAAACATGCAACTTTGAGGATGCTGATTGAAGCTTTTCGATTTTGTTTGTTGACTACTGAACAATTCCCGTTGCCAATCAGTTTTATATAGCGCGAACTTGACCAGGAGGTATCAGAGCGCGCTACATGAGCAGCAGCAGCTACGTTACACAAGGTCACGTTCATTTTTGTTAGGCACGGGGGGCATATTATCTAGAGTCTGCGATAAATACCGCAAAGCTCGCTTAGCACGATTTTAATCATCGCCGGCTATCGCTGGATTTCATCGCCGTGTCAATGGCGTATTAGCAACGCTTAGCTGACAGGCGATGTGAGGGGCATATCAGCAAGCAGGCGTTAAAAAATTATCGCCGCTTTTGCGTCCGTTATCGGATGAAAAGCGGCGATAATTTTATCGCCTTATTATGCAAGGTCACGCTATCGTGTGAAAGATTGCCTTATCTCCATTTCCCTTAACGACCATCTTTGCATCTCTAATAAGATGCAAAGTGGGCGTTCTTCCCCAGGATGACGGGAGAAATGTCGCTAAGCGACATTTCTCCTATTATCAAGCCTCACGCAAAGCAGCATAGCGACAGGAAAAGTAGCGATCACCTCTGTTAACGCTACTTTCCTTACGCCTGCTTTGAAACTGACTTAGCCATGACATCCTATGGAAGGTGGATATCATTGCTAATTATGTGAGGCCCTATCAGCAAGCTATCGCCAAACTTCGTGGGATTATCGCTGGATATCCAGCCATAATCACACGTTTGGCAGTTAGCGCTAGGATTTTTATGGCTTTTGAGATAAGCGTTGCTAATAGCACGCTATCTGAGCGATAAAAATCCACGCTAGCCGGCAATAATTATCCTAGCACTAAGTGCGCTTAGTGATAATTATCGCCGGTTTTTGATGATATGCCCCTGAAATCCTGCGATAGACTGCGATAATGAACATTAGCGTGTGAAATCCTGCGATGATTTCACAGCGCTAATGTCAAGCTTGGTAATAGGGGAGTGTGGACTTAACCATACAATCCACCTCCCATAGGCTTTAAAGAAAAGTCAGGTGTTATTATGGCGTAAGGATCTGGCGATAATGGGAGCTTAGCGCGCCTTTTCTCTTCGCTTCGCTGTTCAGGGGCAGCGTTGGTAATAGCGCAATGTTGGTTTAGCGAGCATTATACATGTTGTCCAAGGAGGGAACGCCTACCTTGCATCTCATTAGCGATGTATATGGCTAAGATGCGTGTCGTTAGGAATTCGGCTGCTTACATGCGCTAATGCCTGTTAGTGCCGCCTTCCTAATAGGGCGATTAGAATATCGCCGCTTTAACGGCAAAAAGTGCAGCTAAAGCGGCGATATTGCCCTTGATAATATGCCCCAGGAGAGTAAGGGGCATATCATCAAGCCCCGGAGATAAAATTATCGCCGCTTTAGCGTCCGTTTTCGGATGGAATGCGGCGATAATTTTATCGCCTAATCAGCAAGGTCAAGCTATCGCATGAATCTTTGCATTATCGCCCTTTCCCCCAACACCCACGTTTGCATCTCTAATGAGATGCAAAGTGGTCGTTCCTGCCCTGACATAACTGGAGAAATGTCGCTAAGCGACATTTCTCCAATTATCAATGGGAACGCTAACCTGCAGAGCGACAAGCAAAGTAGCCATAACCTCTGTTATCGCTTCCTTCCTTATGCCTGCTTCAAGACTGACTTAGCCATGATATCCTATGTAAGGTGGATATCATGGCTAAGTATGCCTTGCCCTATCAGCAAGCTTTCGCCAAACCTTTTGCGATTATCGCTGTGTTTCCAGTGATAATCACACAATTGGCAGCTTTCGCTCTGAATTTCATCGCTTTGGAGATAAGCATTGCTAATAGCGTGCTATCTCCGATATAAAATTCAGAGTTGGCCGGCGATAATTATCCCTGCGCTATGAGGGCTAATTATCGCATGGCCTTGATGATATGCCCCCAAGTGATTTGCACAGAATCACAGAATTTTGAGTGTCTGCCAAGATTCGAACCCTCTTCCCCAGGTTTGACATCGACCACCCTAGCCGTAGGCCACATTCTCTCCTCCTGCAGGGCTTATTACTGGCCCTTGGAGTAGCAGTGCAGAAGCCGCTTGGGTCCGCACACTGGCAACATCAGCAGTAGGACTAGCCCATTAAATTAATTTATTTTCCCGCGCTACACGTATTATTTCATTGTAATTTAATCAGCGTCTGCTAAATTATTTGCACGTAGCGTGTGAATAATACCATTGCTTCATACCCTCAAACAGTTTGCATCATTATGTGTTGATTTTAGATAATTATTGGAGAGCTGCGTTGCCCTTGTCTGTTTTAATTCATGATAGCTTCTATATTTTTTAATAGTCGAAACAGCTAATCTGCAAAATGAAATATTTATGGTTCATAAAAAAAAGATGCCCTGGATGTTCTAAACCTTGCTGTTTGAACATGGCTCCCGACTGCAGCATCGCTAAGAGATATTGCCTCTTCCGGGGAGCTGGCAGCAAGGTGATTGGAAAGGGAAAAACACCGGCCGGCAGCTGAGCTCCTACAAGAGTGGAATGCTAATAAAATAATGCGTCGATGTACACAACTACAAAGGAGCTTCGACGTAAGCACAGGGCAAAATATAGAACGTTAAGCTGCGCAGAAACCCGAGCATCAAAGCTAATCAGGTAGCGCGTGACATTGTTCTATCTTCACACTCCAGCGATATATATTATTGTCTAGGAACTCCATTTTGAAAAATGTCGCAGGCGTTTATAGCCTGGTCTTGGAGGCCATTTTGTAGTGGAAATATGGACAGCTGCAGCTGTACAATGATTCACAGTTATGCGTTGAGGTTCTCGGGGCTTTTAGAGGCACTGGTATCATTCACCCTCGTCTAAAATTGAACACAGGCTTACCTCGAATTAATGGCTGGCTAGAGACACTCCTTAAAAACGCTTTTTGCCGGATCTGAGCACTGACAATATGGTATTTGATCACAAATTGTTCAAAACAGCCGTAGGGAAGTGTGCACTCTTCTCATTTCTAATCAGCAGTGCCCTGCACCACGCACGGCAGGAACTGGAAAACAATTGAAGGAAAAAATGGATTTGTATGATGGCTCCGGGGAAATACAACTAACTGCTGAGATGAATATAACAGAATTAAAAAAAAGTATTAAGTTCTAGCAAAGGTGCACTCGTTCACGAAAACACATTGACGTTATAATTAATTCAATGTAATTTGTAACTTAATCGCTGCATTGCAAACGAAGTTATATGTAATTACTGAAGGTACTGAATAAGCTGAGCGAAAGGGATGTTTATTTGTTTAGAAGTCTTCTTCGTTCAAATCTCATAGGCATAACTTTTATTATCTTATTCATCAATATCCAAACAGTAAGCCTAGTGTACCTAATATCGCCTGTATGCCAGTAGAGTTTTGTACATAAGAGGTAAAATGGTAAAATACAGGTACAGTTAGTGTTGGACCTGGCCCCTTTTACGGAGTTATTCCCAAACTTTTTGTCACCCTCCAGTATTTTTTTCTGACCTGTTTTTGTTGGTTTTATGACTCTGGGCACGTTACCACTGCTGATCAGTGCTAAAGTGTGTGTGTTCTCTTCTGTTAACTGGGAAACATTGGTCTACACCTGTTTGGCATATTTAATTTACCTGAAAGTCCCTTGTACAGTGGTATTCTATATGGCCAGGAGCTGTAAATTAAATCTACTAGTGGGGCTGCAGCGCTGCTGGTGCCACCCACAGTAGTAGCCTTTCAAATCTGTCTCAGGCCTCTACCACGGCAGGGCCTGCGTGCCTAGTTTACTGCCATAGTGCATTGGCATTTAAAGTGCTTGCCAAGTCTAAAACTTCCCTTTTACTAAATATAGGTCACCCCTAAGGTAGGCCCTAGATAGCCCTATGGACAGGGTACTGTGTAGGTAAAAAGTAGAGCATGTTCCTTTGGTGTGAGCATGTCCTGGTAGTGACTTGGGGCCTCATGTAGGTAGCTAAATACCGGTCGGTAACGGCCGAAATTCGGTAAATTTCCCGTTACCGACCGGTATTTAGTCAAGTGAGATGTAGGAGGCCAAAAACCATTTTCGGTAAATATGAATCGGTAAATACCGATTCATATTTACCGAATTCTAAAATACCGCTTCATATTTTCCGAATACATATTTTCCTATTCGGTAAATATGAAGTGGTAAATATGAAGTGGTAAAACGGGAAAAGATATGTAGGTAAATTCGGTAATTAAGAAATCCATGAAATTCGGTAATTAAGAGTCGGTAATTAACACTGATTGAAAGCAGGTGGTAAGCATCAACAGTGCATATAAGCAATCCCAAAATGCAACAGCGTGGACAACATGGCCGCTCTGTATGTCATTGCAAGGCGCCTACATCTACAGGCAGCAGGACTGAGGATGTGGAGACGGGAGGAACGCATCTACAGACAGCGAATCACACTATTTCAACTGACTGACGCTGAGATACATGAAAGGTACAGGCTACACCCCCAAACCATCATGGACCTGATAAGGGACCTGCACCCACTCCTGGACCAGCCAACAAGAAGGGTGCATGCCATACCACCACATGTGCAGGTTCTCTGCAGCCTACACCTACTCGCATCTGGCAGTTACCAGGGGGTGATAGCTGCGGTGGGCGGTGTATCCCAGAGTTGCCTGTCCCGTTTCTTCAGGAAGTTCCTGGATGCCATGATGCAGAGAATGCACCACTACATCAGCTTCCCAAACACACAGGCTGAACTGCAGAAAACTAAAACTGACTTTTATCACATGGCACAGTTCCCCCATGTCATTGGCTGTATTGATGGCACACACATCCCAATCTGCCCACCAGCTGCCACTGAGCACATCTACAGAAACAGAAAGTCCACCCACTCCATCAATGTGCAGGTAATCTGCGATGCAGGGAACATCATCATTGATATTGTTGCGAAGTTCCCTGGGAGCAGCCATGACTCCTACATCTTCCAGAACAGTGGGATCTACACACGACTGCTTGTGGGAGAATTTGGAGAAGGATACCTGCTAGGTAAGTAACAGTGACGCTCCATAGTACTCAGTGCAAATCATAGTGTATTGAGGCATGTGACTGATGTTTCCCTTTTACTCACCTAGGGGACAGTGCATATGCCGTGCGGTCATTCATCCTCACTCCCTACCTACACCCATCAACCCAGAGTGAGAGACGATATAATGTGGCACACAAATCTACACGCAATGTGGTGGAGCGCACGTTCGGACTATTAAAGAGCAGGTTCCGCTGCCTCCATAAAAGCGGAGGTGCACGCCAGTACACACCCATCCTCTGCTGCAAGATAATTGCCACTTGTGCAATGCTGCACAACCTTGCCACGAACAGAGGTACAGAGGTCGAAATTACATATATTGAGGACAATGATGATGAGTCTGCACAGCCAGAGGCCAACGCAGCAGGAGTGCCAACAGCAACAGATGGGAGAGTGAGACGGGCAGAGATCACATGCAACTATTTCTGAATGAGTAAGGGGACACAGCCAGTAGTCGGATGCCATAACGTAGTTTAATCAGGCAGCACTACGCCACGACACAAAGGAAAACTTATTCCATCAACATAAAGAAATAAACTTATGTCAGTTAAGGGTTACTTCACCCAATGGTGTAATTGTTTTTCCTGACGCATTAATGCTTGCGCCCACGCGCACCAGTGCGGGATGGCATTGAGTGAGCGTCCTCACTGGCTGGGGTACCACTGGCACCACCTTGCCGCCTGCTGCTCCGACGTGTGTCTGGGACAGGGGGGGTTATGCTGCTCCTGCTGGTCGTGTCTTCTGTGTCACCAGCATCCAAAGCGCCAGTTGTTGCAGACTGGCTGGTGAGCAGCACTTCTAGTGCACTCGTGACCCTCACCCTGCCCCTGGACACATCTGTGCTGCAGTGCGCAAGGCCCTCCTGCATCGCCACAGAGCGCCTGCAGAGCAGCGATGTGGCAGTCGCCAGCCGGTTCACTGCCCTTGAGGTCAGATCCTTTCTCTGATGTCCCCTGCGCCGTGCTGCCCTGTCCTCATCATACTTTGAGCACAGCAGCATGATGGACTGGGACATGTCCCGCATGCCCGCTGCCATCTCAGCCATGCCCCCTGCCATTGCGCTGATGCCCTTGTCAATGTTTACAAAAGTCTCATTGAGGCCACGCATTTGTCGCTGTACGGACACCATAGCCCTTGCCTGGATGCGTTGGATTTTCACCATGGTGGCCTCAAGCCCTGAGGAGACTCCATGGCCCAGCCCTAGGGGAGGTGGACTCTGCGGCCGAGCCCTGCGGCGCCGTCTGCCAACTGTGTGTGCTCCCTCAGAGTCGGAAGGCACACTGGCATGGGTTACATCCTGGGGTACAGTGGACGTTTCCGCCCCCCTCGAGTCTTCGGACGATGAGTCGGTCACATCCAACCTGGCAGCAGGACACCTCCTCAACCTGTGCAATGCAGGTGGTGAAGATGGTGGTGACACCTGCAGGAGTGGCGATGCTGGCAGGAGCGGCGATGCTGGCTGGGGTGGTGTGACTGCCTGTGGTGCCGTTCCCTGGGCAGTACTGGTGGTGGCCTTCTCCGCGCTGTGTTTGTGGTGTGCCCTCTCTCCCTTGTCATGGGCAGTTCTGTGCGCAGTAGTGCCTGTGGACAGAAAAGCGACATCAGCTAAGTGTACCTGAAGCATTGATTTGCTGACATGACAAAACATTTTCTGAACAGTATCTCAATGTCCTCTGCCTGCTTCTCGCTACTGTGTGTCACATGCCCTGTTATTCTGTGCTAATCGTATCATGTTTGGGCTTTCAGGGACTACATCTCCCATGATGCATTGCTAGCATGCACTAACACCTGTACTGGAGTGGGATTCTCATTGCACATTTGGGGAGTTGGGATAGGGGTAGGGGGGGGCACATTGCTGTGCAAGCGTCTTACCTTGTTTGGAGGAGCCTCTGGCGGAGCTGTCTGCGTCCCCAATCCCCATGATGCTTTCTGGCTCAATGGTTGTCTCCACTAGCTCCTCCAGTTCTGTCAGGGCTGGTGCCCTGTTGCGTCCACCTCCTGTCTGGCTGGCCTCTTTTTTTAATTCTGCCACCTTCCTCTTCGTGATGATACGGATGTCGTACCACCGCTTCTTGAGGACATCGATGTCCCGGGGGGTCACTCCCATGGCATTCACCTGTGCCTGGATTCCAAGCCAGATCTTACGTATTCCCTGACTCAGGCACTTGCTGTGACTGTTTGCCAAAAAGCTTCTGGTGCTGCTTCACGACCTCCTCCACCAGTACTTGCAGCTCCTTTTGGCTGAATTTCAGCTTTCGCTTCCTCTCCCCTCCTTCCCTCTCTGTGTCCTGGCTGGCCATTGTTGCAGTTTCCAGGGTTGAATCAAGCAGTTGCTCTCTTCCTCTCCTCAGCACTCCCAGCCTCTCCAGAGTCTGCTGATTGTGTGCACCTGCCTGGGTGTGGCCACTCCCTGGTTGGGTGGGGTTTAGGTAGCACAGGATTGGCTGATTCAAGTCATGTGTTTTTGAACTACCGATTCGGTATTTACCGATTTGGTATTTACCGAATCGGAAAATACCACTTCGGTATTTACCGAATCGGAAAATAACACTTCGGTATTTACCGATTCAGTAAATTCCGATTCATGTTTACCGAATTTTACCGAATCGGTAATGTTTACCGATTGTTGACCTACATATAACTTACCGATTCTTAAATACTGATTCGGTAAAATTCGGTATTTACGAATCGGTAAATTATATTTACCTACATATGGCCCTAAGAGATTATTTGTTTTTTTATTGCTGTGAGGCTGCTACTCTCATAGGTTTGCATTGGGAATTCCCTGATATGTGTTTCAGAGGTAATTTCTAATCTGGAAGGAGTAACGTTTCATTGTTTGGTATGTTTGGAATAGTGATGATAAATCCTGCTTCTTGGTGCAAGCAGATTTTTTATTACTATTTTAGAAATGCCACTTTCAGAAGAGGGCATTTCTGTGTACTTATAACTGTTTGTGCTTTGCAGCCGGACTCCAATCAATGTCTGGTTTAGACTGATAGGGGCCTGTTTTGTGCATTCAATCTGGACAGTCACAAAGGGAGCTGAGGTGTGCCCCACATGTCCTAATGAGTCGTCCTGTGCTAGAGTGGTGGGAAGAGTTGTCTCCTGCACCTGAATAGGGCTGTGCCTACCTTTCACACTCCTGGCTCTGCCCCCCTGTGGTGTGTATGGAGCCAGGGCTGGAAATTGAATTGAGGTGTTGTGCAATTTTAAAGTTGTTTGAAATTGCCTCCAGAACAAAGACATTTGGAGTATAAGTACATGTGCTCTGACCCCATTTTGGTAGATACTGCGTGGACTTGTAACCAGAAGCTGCTGGCTCTACCGATTGCACATTGCTAGGAGGAACTGTTAGGCTGCCAGAAGGAACAGTCATTGAACTCAATTCTTGTAGTGTTGACCGGTGGCCTGTGGGGCTGAAAAAGGGACTGCCACTTGGTCTCAAGGACCCTAAAGTGCTGGCCTGATGCTTGTTCTCAGCTCTCGTGCTCCTCAGTTGTTCTCCAGTGACTGGGTGGCTTAACCACCCCTCTGCCCTCTTAGGACCTTTAAAGATACACCTCAGCCAGAGCACGGTCAGCACTTTTCACCTGTGCTGCAGGAGCTGTGTATCAGGCGCATGCTGAGCTCTGTTCACGTTGCCCATCCTACAAGAACAGAGAGCTCTTACTGTGGCCTAAGTTGGCATTAGGGAAGCGCATCCTCGTGCCAAGGAGGGTATCTGTTGTGGGAATTCCCCTGCTGGGCCAGTGTGAAGGCCGAGCACGACATGAGGTGTATCCTGCTCTGTGAATGAGGAAGTTCGATGGAACTGGGAGAGACAGCACTGCCTGAACACCTGTTGGGTGCAGCACGTCCAGCTCCTTGCGCCCATCAGCCTGCCCTTTTGTGCCAAGCACAGCAGAGTCCTGAGTGCCTGCACTGCCTGCCTCGTCCGGCCTGGGCTGAGCCAGAGCAACCTCACATCTGTCCTGCTCTGTTTTTGTGGGTGGCTCTGTCTTTGGCTTCTCTCCCTGCAGGAACCACGGATAGTGAGCACAGCTCAAGAGGCCACCCAGGTACAGTTGTCCTCTAGTACTCCTTGCCACTGCACTGCAGGTTCACAGTGGTGGCCCTGGAACTCCCTGCATGCTGGGGACCCAGCAAGGTCTGCCCTCTTGATTTACAGTGTGGGTGTATGCCCCCCATCCTGATACATATCCTGGGTATTGGTGTGATTGTGATCGTATGAGTAAACCTCGACGGAGGCCCCCCGAGTGTTGGAAATGGGGCACGGATAGAGACGACATCACTGGAAATACCGTGACTCATGAAGTAGATGCAAAAAGAACAATTGATGGACGGAATGCTTACCGATGTCAAACATTCACCACAGTACAGAGATCTGGGCCTCAATCCATCGTTTTGTTGTGCCCTATTCCATTTCAGTTGAAACCCAACCATATGCAAATCAGTCTTGACCTTGCCCCCATGGAAACAGTTCAGCCCAAACTTCCAGGCCCTCCCTGGACCAGAAACAAGCATCCTGGGCCCGGTTTTGGGGTTTCACCTCTCATCAGCAAGGCTAGCTGAACTCCAGTGGCATATAGAGCACAGGACCCACATCTGTAAATACCCATCCCACTCAGGTGACAAATGCAAAAAGAACAATTGATGGACAGAATGCTGAACAAAGTCAAACATTCACCCCGGTACAGAGATCTGGCTTAAATCCATTCTTTATTTGCTCCGCATGCCATTCCAGTTTAAACCCAGCCATATGCAAATCAGTCTTGACCCTACTCCCAATGGGAACAGTTCAGCACCTTGCGGGACTTCCCAGAGTTTTTTGTCACTTCGCTGAGTTCCACTTAGCAAAACTCCCCGAACCACGTCCAGGCCTGGGCATTACCCGTCTCACCCGGGGTGGCAAATGCATAAAGAACAATTGATAGAAAGAATGCTGAACAATATCAAACATTCACCTCAGCACAGAGATATGGGCCTAAGTCCATTGTTTCTTTTCTCCCCATGCCATTCTAGTTTAAACCCGGTCTTATGCAAATCAGTCTTGACCCTGCTCCCCATTGGAACAGTTCAGCCCAAATTGCCAGGCCAGGTCCTCCCTGGACTGGAAACAAGCATCCTGGAACCAGTGCTTAATTTGTAAAATATGAAGTCCAGGTGCTCAAATGTTTGTTGGAGGCCACACCCACTTTCCCCGGCCCCGCCCACTCCCCCACTAGCTCCACCCACTTCCTCTATTGGCTCCACCCACATCCTCAACTGGCCCTGCTTAAAGTCAGATATAATACACCGAGGGTCCAGGTGATCAAGCTCACTCTATTGTCAAAGCAGAACTCTTTAACAGTGCAGGTGCACCAGCGTGGGGACAAGTTCAGTTTACACCAATCATAACATGCAGAAGGAGGGTCTGATGAAACTGGGACTGGCTCACACTCAATTTATAGTCAATGTAAATCTGTGGAGAGGGTGCAACAGTCTGAGCATTTGATTATCACTGCCTGCCCCTATTTTTCCATTGCATCTGCTGTTGGGTTTGGGTGGGTGTTTAATCCTGCGTTCGCTTCATCCCCGTTTTCGAGATGTTTGTTGCAGGACAGTACACTGACTAACCCCCACAGGAGAGAAGACCAGCCCATGTGCGTATTGGCCTATATAGAATATCTACTCAAGCGAGTTAAGCACAATATAGGTACACCTTTCTCAGACCTCATCACCGACTCATTTTGCTTATGTTTAATGGTACTAGTCCATAAAAACTCTTCATAAGAGCACTAGCTGAGCTGGTCCGGCCCAGCCCTGGGTAAAACCCACAATCAAATCTCAGGGGCAGAAAGACTGTTTGTCCCATTCTGGGGTGGAGGCTCAGCCGATGCCTGGGCGGGACACCCCAAACCCTACTTTTTTTTTATTATTTGGTGTCTGGCAGTGTTTCGTACACTCTGTCCCCCAGACTGGGAGTCTGTCCTATATTTTTATGTGTAAGTTTACCGCTGTGAATCAGGCCTCCTGAGCCTAATCTCTACCCCACCCGCATCAATCATACGATACGTAAAATATTCAGCAAGGCATTTTGTAGATAAAGACTGAACAATCGGTCTCTTCCTTTTCTATAGCTACCATGAGGTGCCTTCTCCATACAGCTTCTACATGTCTCTTTCCTTATTCATCCTTCTACAGGTCAGAAAACCCAACAGGTAGCGGTGAAAGTGTGCTGCATGCTAATGACTTAAAAACGATCCTTTTGCATTTCTACAGGTATTTACCTTAAACAGGAGGTAATCAACTGCTAACATCTCAGCCCACACACTAAAACTGTAGTAGCTAGGTAACAGACGTACACAGACGTACATCAGGCAGTTGATCAAGAAATAAACAGAAAGACTGACAAATAGATCGAGATATAAAGACAAAAATAAAATAGATTGATTAACAGATATATAAGAGTATGTATGTGTCATGTTTTAAAGTAGCATTCTATTTGCATTCATTGACAGTCAGTCGTCATTAGAATTCACTGATGTTTTTTACTTAGACTACATTGTTTCAGGGATAAATAAACCCTTTTAAGAGCATTGAAACCTATTTACCTACTGTGTTTCAGAGAACATAAAAACTGGAAATCGAAGTCACCAGTATCACATATCAGACTAACTATACAATACAGTAACCCTCCTGGAGGTAATCATCCTGAAACAAGTTATTAGAAGAAGCCTGTGAACTTTCCATGAAGGCTGAGTTATTTGGTATATTGCCAAAGTTTCTGATTGAAGTGTTTTAGTACATTCCAGTTTTTCAGTCTGTTTTAAAAGGGCATTTCAATTAATATTTGCCCCATCTCTATATGTCACCCTACCCCGATCCTTATCGCATTGCTTTCCTTTCCTTTCCAGCTTTCGCTCCTTTCCCTTTCGCCCTCCCTCCCCTCCCACTTACTAATCACATCTGTGTATGTTATTCTCTTCTCTCCTTTCTCATCTCTATCTACTTCACTCTAACACATTCCCTCCGGCCTTCACTATCACTGCCTTCCATATCAACAAAAGATACCCTGTCCTTACCTTGACCTTGCTTTTGTCCCTGGTAAACTCGACTTCAATCTCTTCCTACTATTACCATTAGAACTATACTTCTCCCTTGTATATGTCCGTCCTTTGACTCTCAATCATTACCCCCTCACACACTACTTTATGATTGGGATGAGGAGAGCCGTATGAGGGTGTATGCTACGTGGTGGGATGTTATCAAGCGGCAAAAGTACCGAAAATGAAACTAACAATAAAATGAAAGAAAATTAATAATGCATAAATGAATATACATGACCTGAAAATTGCAGGCTGAACATTTTGCGCCTGCTAATCACCACTAGCCTGCAGTTATTTAGCAAACCTGCAAATTGCATCCAATTTCGAGTTGCACCTCCCTGAAATTATAATTATGTGCAATTTACACATGGGAATGCACAAACCTCACTTTACACCTGTGATTTGTGGCACGTTTATCATTCACAAACTGCGGAGCTAACCTATTGCATTTGGCTCAAATTGTACTTTGTTTTTAATCCTGTTTTAGGCAAGATTACCTCCCAATCTGTCACCAATGCAGGGTGTATTTGAGCACAAAAACTGATTTGCAATGTGTGGGAGAAACTTTTCTTTTTAAAATGACATAAGACACAGTGGTGTTTAACAAATACTGTCAGAAGGAGTCCACGAGTTTAACGCTCTCTGCTGACATCTGCGAATGTTCAGGTCATGAGTATGGATTTTACAAGTACTTCTATGAAGGTAATTTGGTGATGGAAGAACACCTTCTTGAGAGTACACATTCTGCGCAACGAAATTCTGCCCTATATTAAGCTTATTTTCAAAGAATGTGAGCTACGGAAACCCAGCACATTTCACATGTTAGTGGCATCCTTGATATTAAACTGCACCAACAAACCCTAGGTGTCTCGTCTTTTTCTGGTGAGCCCTTGGCTATCAAGTATTTTTGTTTCGTGATCTACTTGGAGACGATCTCCAATTTTCCCACTCAACAGTCACCATCCACTGCCTTTCTCCGTCAAATTTGACATTTGCCCCTCTTCCTGTTTTTAGCTCCATCTTTTCACCCTCGAGCCCCTTTACCACCTTTACACTGCATACCCACCTCCTCCTTGGATTTCTTTCCCTGTGAGATAACTGCTCTCCTCCTCTAGCTTTTGTTTCATGCAAACAATAATTATGTTACCCACAACGTATTCCATGCTCTGTAGTCGGCAGCACAGTAAATACTGTACGTAGGGAAAAATGTATTTCCAATACCCTTAAATGATATAATCCTACAACTAAATGGAGCACTGCAATGGCGAAAACACAGACAGCGAAGATACAAAGATAGAGGAGTGAAAAGCAAAAATCGGACTGGAAGGCTGTGTTAAGAAAGTGGGTGTAACGCGACAGCGAGCGGGTAAACAATGGGACTTTTTACAAATTATGTGAATACAAGTGGGAAAAAAAACCTGTGAGAAATATGTGGTGTAAAACCAGACATTCTGACATGTGGTGGGCAGAGTTTTTACAACTGTATCAGGGGTTAAGGCCAGGGCAAGGCCCTACCCTTCCAGCCTCCTGACCTGATTAGTGCTCAGGCTGCACATGGTCCCCCGCCCGGATTATAATGAACCGAGTCCGAGGCCCGAGCAATCGGCGACGGGCGGGGCACCATGTGAGCCTGAGCACTAGTCAGGTCAGGAGGCTGGAAGAGCAGAGCCATGCCCTTAACAGTTGTACACTAAACCAGTAAGTAAAATCCAAACCAACCAAGTCACCACGCTCGATAAAAAGCAGCGTTAGATGGTTTGTATTTTACTTACTGATTTACTTTACAACTGTATCAGGGGTTAAGAGGCCACAGCCCTGCCCTTCCAGCCTCCTGACCTGACTAGTGCTCATTGCTGCTCACTCAGGCTGCACAGGGTGCCTGTGCCCCGCCATGCACCGGTCGCATGAATGCTCGGGCGGCGGCCTCAGAGTTCATCATAACCATACCAAGTCACCGAAAAAAAGCAGCATTGGATGGATAGTTTCGATTTTACTTACTGTCTGCTTTACTTTACTGGTGGCACCGCACTGCCAATATTAAGAGGCCTGCAGCCTGCTGCTTCTTCAAGTAACAGTGCCCGCCTCCGCCTCGATGTCTGAACTGGTTTAGCGGGGCGTGGTCGGAATTTAATTTGGGGAAAAAGGTTACGCAGGCTGCCGCAGCCCCTCCCCCTACAGCCCAATCAGTGGCCTGCCCACTGCAAACACGGAACCGAGGGAAAATTTACATGGATATTATGGAGGGTTTATCGCCTGTTGACTGTAGTCTTAGGATGAGCATATTAGCAACACTTTTCTTCACCAGGGGGACTCGGGAGACCATACTAGCTTGAACAACACAGCAGTAAGTCAGTCAAGTATTTTACAATGAAATATGACGGCACGTGCAGCGAGTACAGTTGTGCCTTTGATGTGAGTTCAAGTTGGCAGTGTAGACCCGGCCCTGTCAAATAAGTGCCGGTGCTAAGCACCGGCAAGCACCGGCACAAATTAAGCACTGCCTGGAACCAGTTTCGGGGTTGCATCCCTCATCAGCCAGGCTGGATTGACTCCAGTGGCATGGAGAGCTCGAGACCCACATCTGGATCTACCAGTCCTACTCGGGGTGACAAATGCTCAAATTCAGCATTCCGTCCATCATTTGTTTCTTTTGCTACCTGTTGCGCCAATTACCAGATACTTGGTAATGGGAGCCCAGGAGTGCTGGGCCCTACTCTTTATGGTGATTCCTATGTTTGTGTTCTCTTCCATAATGCCTGCATTTTATACCATGTTGGTATGATTTAAGTTTTTTCTTGCCTTGCAATGATAGGATAGCGAGTGTCATTTCAGGATCTGTATATTATGACAGGTGATGGTATTGGTTCCGTGATGTGTGCATCCTATAAGTATTTACTTTGTTGCACTAACTGTGATGTTATGACAATTGCCTAGTTGGAAAAGTGATTTATGCTTTCTGTGATTGTGGTCTATATGTTATACACAATATATGCAATATTTTTATATACTACTGTGTGGAGTCTCTTTTGTGGTGTATTTACTGTGTCACTGGTGTGTGTGTGTGTTTTGAACAAACGCTTTATACGTTGCCTCTGGGATAAGCCTTACTGCTAAGCCAAGCTACCACGGGGGTGAGCTGGGGTTATCTTCGATGTGTAACTTCCTTATCCCACCTAGAGTGGTGGGTTCTGCCTACCCTATTCAACCAGAAACCCTATTTTTGACAGTAAGTATATGTGAATGAGGATTTATCACTCCAATGTCCCTGTGCATCTCACCTTTCTTAGGCACAACCACAAGTGCATGCTTGACTCACACATCTGAACCACAGGTATATCATAAAAATTCTTTCCAGGAAGATAATTCCATATAATTGCACACATTACCAATTATGCACAACAAGTATAGTAGCTACTTGCTTGTTCACCCATGAAGTGCTTTTTAACCTCACTATGGACACGAACGCTTTAAGTACTATAATACAATACCATTTATTTACTTTCATTTTAATACTTTCTGGTCCTAGCCCTTATGTACTGAGGGGTGTCCACGCCCTGGAGACTGGCACTCCTCTGCCTTCCTAGAAGGAAAAAAATTTATAATGCCCTCCTACAGGTGTTCCTATAAATTAACTCCACCTTTACCCAGAAATGTCCTGTTTTGTATGTCGCATTTGGAAGGCAGTCACCACGAGCTTTCTGTCTCCGGGTGGGAGTTCCTACCTACCCTGTGGGCCCTGTTTACATTTTGTCTGCCTGTTTTGAATTGTTTTCCTGAAACACTTGGACCCCTGCACTGATTGATAGGTGAGTGCTTCCCCCTGTCATCCCCAGCATGGACCTGTCATTGGCTTCCTCATTTGCTATCTCAGGACATGAGGGTTGTGGTGTGCCCTGCACTGTCCTGTAGCTGTGTGCATCCCTTCCTCCCCACTGAACGTGTTGGAGGCTGTGTAGTAGTTGTTCTCATGTTTGTCCTGCCCTTCCCTTGCACTACACTGGGCTTAAGGTGGTAGTATGCCTGTTCAGTGAGGGGTTCTGGAGTATCCTTCAATAGTGGACAGGTGTGTGTTCCTCCCTTTGGGATGGTCTTGTGCTTCCATCTACCCTTCCTTTTATCTGAGGGCTTGTGAGATGTGTATCTTTTGTCATTATCTTGTGTCTGCCTCTGTGCCCCTAGGTCTTTGCAGGACTTGTTATGGACCTCTGTAGTGCTGTTTAGACTGCCCTTCTCTGTATCCCCGATGAGCTGGGGATTAGAAGTGGGTTAATACTCCTTAACCTGTGAGATGGCTAGTCTTGTTCTTCCCCCTCTGTCTCTGATGGGCTTGAGGCTGTTGGATGTGTTTCCTGGCCCAGTCTTTCCTGGGCCCAGCTGTTTGACTCCCTTCCTTTTTCTTGATCATTGGGTTAAAGGGTTTCATGGGGCAGTCCTTTGTGCCCTCTCAGTTATGGATTTAGCTGTTCTGTATACATTATTGCTTGGCATAATACTTGTTGAATCGGCTTTAGCCTTTCAGTACCATCCTTCCACCATGCCAGCGGACCTCCTTTTATTTGATCTGAGTTGTTGGTGAGCTGACTCAGTTTTCCAATCTGTGTTTGGCTTATACAGGGCATTCTTTGCATGATCTGCAGCTCTTCCTTTTTGCTTGCTTTGGCCCCAGGCTAAATATGCAAGTAGGGCCACTTCTATGTGTGGGGTCACTCCTTCTAGTTAGGCCTTTTTTCTCCTTTTATCTCTGGGGTGTGTTTGGCATTCTACTTTATGCTGTAGTACTGGCTAGTGCAGGAATCCTTGTGTCCTGCTATAACTTGGTGCTTAGACTGACTTTTTACTGGGGTCTCAATTCTCTCCCTATTGTTCGGTGTGTATGGGCTGCTCTCTGATTCAGTTTGATTGCTCTGTTTAAGGTTTATTCCTCCAACTTCACTACTGGGGGTTAGTTTTGCGATCTTGCTTGGACTTTGGCCCATTCACACTCTATTTTGGGTTTGAAGCTTTTGGTATGTCCTGCAACTCCCCATTCACTTTGTGGCTCTTGTGAATGGCTTTTACTTTTACCCTGGGCTGGTACCTCTCGAGTGTTTTGTTGGGGTTTCTTGTGCGTTCTTGGTCTTCTGTGAGTGTGGTTTTCTCTCTCTCTCTGGGATTTGTATCTTGTGTGTACTGGCCAGGTGATCCTTAGTGTCGGTGCCTAGTCCTCTTCCTGTATTTTGTGTTGTGTTCTCAATGCTGGGTAAGTTGGGATACTGCAGCCTCCCAGTTTGTCTTTAGTTTATCTGGTCTTGTTTCTATTTTTGTGTGGATTTTGCCCTCAATTTGCTTACCTGTCATGATGTTTCATGGTGGGTGGCTCTACGTGCTTGTTGTTTGGATTTGGCCTAATCAGGGTGTTTTAGTTCTAATGGGTTTGCTCCCCCTTACTTCCTGGTTGGCTAGCTGGCCATGTGTTCCTCTTGGCAGGGATATTTTGATCTGGCATTTCAAAGCTGCTTGTGTGAGACCACCTACGAACCTGGGCATTGTCTGGGTCCCAACTGTGGATAATGTAACTGGTCTTTCTTCTTGTTCTCTGTTGTGGGCCTGCACATAAGGTTTCTCGTTCTGAGGACTGGGCACCTGTATCCTTTGTATTTTGAAGGCTTGGTCCTTTTTTTTTCAAATGGCATCCTCAGCATCGGGGTTGAGTCTTTCACCCTTTGGGCACACTGGCTGTCTCTCTCTACTTGCTGACCTCTCTCCTTGTCCAATTGCTGTTTGTCCCATGGAGCATCTAATGATGTGGCCACTTTGTCTTCACCTATTTCTGTTTGCTCCTTCAGCACATAGCACTGTTTGTGCTGGGAGTCTTTTGAAAGGGCTGTCAATCTCTGGCTTGCCCCTTGTTTGGGCTTCATGAATTCTTGGGCCGTCACCTTCTTTTGAAATATACTGGTGCGTGATGTTGGTATTATATATGAACGTCCTTCCTTTCCAGGTCTGCAGTGCTTGCTTGGCCTTTTCTACAAGGCATGAATTTGTCTGTTGCTCCATTATGTTTGTTCTAGTGTTGCCTCCGTTTTCCTCTGATGTCTCCTTTGGGGCTACATGGTCTTAGTTAGCTTCTGGGCCTTCAAGTCTTAGGCCATTGATACCAGGAACATGCTTCTTATGGTTGCTGCATCTGTTCCTGTTCGGCCAGTTAACTTTGAATTCTGGTGGTTTCTCCTCTGTGCTTCTTCAGTGCTTGACCTTCCATGGGCCTGTTTGCTTACTGTTCCATGCATTCTTGATGGAGGCCTGGCCTCTCTCTACCATTTTGTGGTGTTGGTGTGGCCACATGCATTGTCTGGTCCTCCCATTTAGGTACTATGCAGGGTCTAAATCTGATCTTGGTTGTGGCAGTTTGGTTAATTGTTTCAGGTTCTCCAGTGTTTCTCGGGTGGTTGCCTTGTATTCTGGAGGACCTACATATGCCTAGCCTTACTTGCACTCTTGTGTGGTTATGCACACCTTGGTGCATTGCATGAATGTATTTAATCTTCCAGGCTTATCTTTTTCAGTGGCATGACGGTCCCTAGTCTTTTTGTGGGACATACTTTTCCAGGAGTCTGCTTGTTTATTTTTTATTTTTATTTTTTTTACACTGATGTAGGTGTTATTCTGTACTGGGTTGTTTCCTCCTGTGTTTTAGACACTGATCTGCTGCCTTGTTGGTGACTGTTGACCTTAGATCTGGCTTACCATTTGGTTTGCCTTTTATACCTTTTTCAGGCCGATTTGATTTTGTGCCCTGTTTTGGGTGTGATGTAGTGCCTGTTTTCTTCCCTCAGCAAACACTAGGGTGTTTGGGCTTGGGTTTGTTTCGGGAATATTTATCTCCCGTCTTAGATTTGCACTTTCTCATATGCCGTTG
The DNA here is from genome assembly GCF_964204655.1 of Triturus cristatus. Lineage (NCBI taxonomy): Eukaryota > Metazoa > Chordata > Amphibia > Caudata > Salamandridae > Triturus > Triturus cristatus. The sequence continues at coordinate 981,853,527 of NC_140593.1, forward strand.
CTTTTCCTGCCTAAATTGGGGTTTGGCGACATGCTATTCTACAGACTCCAGTTTCTGCTTGAGCTGAAGAATGCTTATTGTACTGGAGCCTCATTGTGTTGGTGTCTTTTGCTTCTTCCTTGCTCTTTCCCTGTATCGCTGGCTGTGGGTTAGTGTACATGCCTTTGGCTTCCTTGCTTGTTCCATCTTGTAAGTCACTATTGCGGGTGTCCCCTAATATTGACACCTTACTCTTGTAACTGCACTGGACATCTGTTTTTGCACATTTAGTGCCTTTTGCGACTGGCACTTGGGTTTTATTGATCTTAAGGGTTTGATCCTTTTGTCCAGTCTTTACATTTTTTTGTTTAGCTACATCGGTGGGCCATCATTGCCAAACCTGAGAATGCTACGCTTAGGTTACTTACAGATATTTCTGCTACCCAATCACTCAAATTCTACTAACTCTAATTCTAGTTCCATTTTTAGCACAATTTTCCTTGTGTTCAACGAATTTTCCCTTCCTCCATTTTTAGAACAAGTTTCTTCATTTTCCGTCCACTTCAGCACCATATGTCTACCATTTCTCTTCTATTTTTACACATTTTATCATCATTGTTACTCCATTTTCCCTCATTTTGAGCACTAATTTTCCAAGGTTTTTCCTCTAGTTTCCTACATTTTAGAACCATTATAGCTCAATTTTTCCTCAATTATAGCTCCATTTCCTCTCCATTTTATGCCATTTTCATCTTATTTTTACAACATTTTAGCACCATTTTGTCTCCATCCTTGCACTTTTTCTTCTGCAATTTTACTGGTGCTAAAATGTTGGAAAAACAGAGAAAATTGTGCTAAAATGGGCGGAAAATTGAAGAAAAGGGTGTTCCTAAAATGAAGGGAACTGGTTGAACAATTGGTTAAAATGGCACTAAAATGGTATTTTGATACAGGTATTAATAAAATAACAATACATCATGATTTCGTGTTGCTACAGTTCCCAATAATTCAATTCTTTTCTTTGGTCCATTGTATATTGTATATGATTTCACTACAGGAGTCTTTGAACAAAACAAAAGGGAAATCTTTACTTTTTAATACTATATATACCCGGTCCCTTTTGGCAATACCTGGGAAACTCTCTTCTTCTTGTTTATCATACCATCCACACAAATGCCTTAAAAAAGATAAAAGCCACAGACTCTATTCTATAATGCACCAGGTTTGTTGAAGTGCAGTAGTTTAATCAAAATGAAACAAAAAAACGGTTTAGTTGTATTAAACTTTAAAACATCAACACTTTGCATTTAATTTCACAAGCACATTTATGAGTCATCAATTCTGTGTATCAATTTGCACACAGTACAGGAGTTTTGTAGGTTCACTCACTGCTCAACAAATACCACAATGCAATGTTACATATTTTATAGTACTTGAGGCCAGGCCTTATCTTTTGACAGCTCATTTGATAATACATTTCATAAAGGTACATGACTTAGACATGTCAGTGTTCACAGATAAAAGCATACAGAAGGTTCTAGGAGAAAATACAGCCAGAATCCTTGTTGAGGCCATAATGTGGTCCTGTAACAGTAAAATATTTTAGGTTACTGTGGGTGGAAAATAGTACTTTAGATAGGAGCAATATTTGGATTCATTGGAGCCTATTATGATCTCGGTCAGAAAGCCATTGACCTGAGGTCGGAGGCTTTTCAATCGAGATCGCTGGTTTCAATTCCGATCCCCTAATTACAATTTAGGCGGCCGGGATTGAAACCAGCCGGTCATTCTGGCTGGATTCTGACGGGCTCAAGCCAGTAAGAGACCAGTCCGTAATCCCAATGGACGGCATTTCCGCCATTGGTATTACAATGCTCAGCTTCCCACAGGATTTCCATGCTGGGCTTTCTGACATGGAAAGCATGTCAGAAAGCGAGTTTGGGGGCCCCTAGCAGGGCCCCCATTTCTCTGCTGCCTCCAGTTGGGGGACGAGGGGGCATCTATGGTGAGGTGCCTGCCACGGGGAGCAGGGATAAACACAATCTCCCATTTCTCTATGGGAGCTTGTGCTGTGGCCGGTTTACGGCTGCAGCACAAGCTCCCATAGGGAAATGGGAATGCGACCGCACCATGTGTGGTCGTATCATAATTCTGTGGTTGGGACCGCCAACCTGAGGTCAGTCGATCCTGATTCCGCCAGTGGTGGCTCCTCCGCTAAGGCGGAGGAGCGTCGCCCCACTGCTCCACAGCAGGAACCATAAAATGATAATAACTTGCGTTAATATCATTTTATGTTTCCTTCTGCTGTGGCAACCCGCTGGGTGGGGCGGCGCTGCTTCGAGGACAGAGGAGCAGGGGAGGAGTGGTTTGCCCACTCCAAAGTGCACATAGCTGTTTGGTCAGCCCTCTCCAGCCATCCAAAACAGTCATGCGCCCTTCCCATATTCTCCCTGCAGGGTGCACTACAGCCTGGATGGAGAACATGCTGAGGCTCCCATACCCTGGCTGAGCTTCAATCCACGGCTCTCAGACCAAAGAACTCTGCATTGCAGTGCTATGATTGGCTATCGGGAGCCTGGGAGCCGGGTGCTTCCTGCTGATTCCTGTATCTTGCTGCAGGACTGGAGCAGAAAAAAGGAGGAGAGGCGGCAGCCGGCTGGCCATCACAGGTAAGTGTTTTTTTTGTCATTTTTTTTGCCTTCCACCCGCCTCTCCACTCGAGTCCAGTAGCAGCCGCTACTGGTTTCCACGTTGATGTCGGTCTGAGGCAACTCCTACCAAAATCATAAGCGGCCCCAGAATGTTATTTTGCATGCAGTCAAAATTAGTTTTGCCACTTGTAGATAGATTTTACAGGGTCTATGAGAACTGCTAAAAATATGAATTTGTGGATAAATGCATGATACTTTAGCAATGTGGAATTTAATGTTAGCCAAAAGGAGTCTTGGAAAGTTGGCTATGGTTGGCTTTTGAGATGCTATTCATGAAGAGCATATAGCCAACAATCATTTCCGAACAGGTGCAATCTGTTTAATTGAGAGGGACTTTGAAACATGGAATCCCGGTTCTTGTTTATGGTCACTGTTTGCACAGTTGCATTGTTTGTCTTTATCAAACTGCTTGTCAGCAGTGACTCATATGCGAGAATTAGAATGATCTTAGAAAAATGTGGTCAAAGATGGATTGTCTCATCTTCTCTATGACTATACAATTTGTTGGTGTGAAAAAACAAAAATCCATCGCATCCTCATTTCTGTGAGCACGGGCAAGTATAACTTGTCTGAATTCTATCCCATTAACCAAATGGTTTCAAATTGTCTATCCCTGAAGCATTATTATGCATTTAGTTCACACACCATAAAAAAAAGGAAAAAAAGAAGAGAATTAAAAAAATATATAAACCCGACACACAAATAGATGTGTGATGACAGTAATTTAAAAAACAGCGAGATCAGCGTTTCATAAAGCTCGTTCAAATCACTGCCGTACTAAAAAAAAACGAAAAGTCAAGCTCCCCCAGGCTTTCCCGACCTGTATCTCATTGGATGAGCCGTCAATCAATCATCATACTCGTCTTTGTGATTTAAGAAGAGACACAATAGACTGAAATGTATTTGATTTGACAGTGGTTCTTAGAATGCACATCAAAGGCCCTAGGGGCAGTTGGCGCTAAATTCATCCTCACCGTGTACTGTTTCGACCACGGAAAGCTAAAAGTTCAAGGCAAAAAGCCAACGTTTCTATTAGCAATTACAGTTAATGTATTCTATAACCTTGGGGGAAAGGTTCCCCTGCACTCTTCCGCCATGATGAAACCTGACTCGCCGATGGCCACTTAGACCAGAACACAATTGCATGATTGACAGAAGCATATTTATGTATATATATAGGTGCTGAAGTGAAAGATGTATATTTAGCCAAAACATATATATCTGCTAAACAAAAGAGATTTTTTTTTATTGCTATATGACACTAAGCGAAAACATTTGGTTTATCAAATGTTGGTTTTAAAGGCGCGTTGGCTCCCTAAAGCAAGCAGAGAGGAAAAGTAGAAGTAATTCCTGGAAGCACTGTTGTCATGGTAATAATGAACTAAAGGACATCTGAATCCACCTTCCTGGAAATTAGGCTTTTATTTTTACTTCCAGTGGTAAAATTGCAAGAAATAAGTGACCATTGTGCAAAAGATGAGTGTCTTTGCTGATGTCAAATTTTTGTAAAGCAATGGCTTGATTTAAGCATGTCTGGATTTGCTTTTATAGTAATCAGCCAGTATTGAAGCTTGTTTTTGGCAGTCCGGGAAACTTGGCATAGTATTGATGGGCAGTATGTGTTTTTATTTAGATTAAACAACTAGGCCAAAGACTTGCAACTTGAAGGAAATTACGCAATCAATAACCTGTATTTTTACGAAATCGACAAAATACACTTTCTTCCATTTATTTCTGCTGACTTTGAGCATGGAAGACATCACCGTATGAAGAATATTGACAGATCGGCTCCTTCGATGGTTTTATAAATCCCAGACATTTCTACCAAAAAAACCTACAAATTTCATCAGTTACAACCTGGCTCATTACTACAATTCTGTTCAGCTATGAAGAGCTTTCCAGTGTTAGTTCACAACAGACTGCCACTCTTGCTTAGTACTCAACAAATATGTCAAACTGCCTTTTAAACGCTTAATATTCAGACAGAGCTAGATAGTTTATCTGACATCTGCAGTGTTCTGCAAATCCAGAGTATTAATTCTGAAAAGGACAAGCGAGCCATCCATCCTCCCAGTGCCGGCTCAAGCAGGAATTGAGTGTTTTATAAAGAGACTAATTCGAGACTAAATGTTGTAACCTTTTGTTATGGACTGGTGCAGAGGAGGGGACAGATGCAGCCAGAGGACTGGTGAAAGGCCTGCGCTGGTGTTGCGTCACAAATTGTGATGCAACGGTAGCACATGCCGCAAGTCAGAGTTACAAAACTATGCAGTTCCAAAAATGCATTGTTTTGTAAGTGCTGCATGGGGCAAAAGCTGCTCCAAAAGCAGCTGAATCACACAAGAGTTATTATATGCAATGAAGACGTTCCCTGGCTAAATCAGACACAACTGTAACACAGTGGTATTATGGCTGTAGCACTCTCTGTAGTATGCATTTTCTAAAAGTGCAACGCAAAGCCTGCAATGCACCAGAATTGCTGCTCATTGGCAAACCAGGCATAGGAAATGATGTTGTGGCTGTGGTATTAAAAACCTGATCATCGGAAAATACTTTGGCAAGCTCAACTATGCCATGGAGGCCATCATTGTGCAACTAGGAGTAGTGAGCAGACTGCCACCACCACCACCATATAGGCAGCGAAGGAGGAAGGAATGTATATTCCGCCAATACATATCCCTCATTGACCTCAGGGAAGAAGAGGTCAAACAGTTTTACAGGTTGAAGTGGGAGTCCATCATGGACTTGCTGCAATAGACTGGGCCACATTTTCGGAAGCAGCTACAAGGACCCATACCATTCCTGCACATGTCAAATTGGTGACTATTCTACACATCTTGGCCTGTGGATCATTCCAATCTACAGCAGCAAGATTGCCAGGTATATCACAGAGAGAAATAGCTGCCTTTCTCCCATCTGTCTTGGATGCCTTAATCCAATTGACCCTACAATACCTACAGTTCCTCAAACTTATGAGCAACAATAGGAGAACAAGCAAGGGTTGTAATATATTGCAGGATTCTCCCATGCGCTTTGTGTCATATAGTGCACATATGTGCAATTTGTTCCCACTGCAAACACTGGACACCGCTACAGGAACCACAAACATCAGTATTCACCAATCAAGAAATGGCCAGCGACATCACTGATGACATCACTGATGACATCATCCAGTGATTGTGAGTGTTTTCTAAAAGTCTCTGAGTGTATAGTAAATACTACAAATGTTAAATTAGTAAACTTTGTGTACTGCTAATGAGTGATACTATTTGTAACATGTTATATAAGTGGCTATGTGACTGTGTGTATCCATGCGTGAATAGGTGTCTGAGTGGCTCTGTGGATGTTTGAGTGGTTGTATGGGTGAGTGACTGGCTGTATTGCTGTCTGAGTGGTGTGTAAGTGGTTGTATAGGTGAGTGAGTGACTGTGTGTGGCTTTGTGGGTAAGTGAGTGGATGTGTCAGTGGTGTATGGGTGAGTGAGTGTATATGTTAGAGGCTGTATAGCTGAGTGATAGGGATGTGAGTGGGTGTGTGACTATATGTGTGAGTGAGTAAATGTGTGAGTGACTCTATGGGTGAGTGTGTAGGTGTGTGAGTAGCAGTATGGGTTTTGATTGGGTGGGTGCATGAGTGGCTGTATGGGTGAGTTAGTGATTGTGTGATTAGCTGCATTGGTGAGTGGATGTATGAGTGACTCTATGGATCAGTGAGTGGGTGTGTGAGTACCTGCATGGGTCTTTGAATGGGTATAGGAGTGGGTGTATGAGACATTCTATGGGGTGTGAGTGGGTGTGTGAGTGGTTCTGTGGAAGATGTAATCAGTAATGTCATCAGGGATTTCACTGACCATGTCATGAGTGATGTAATAAGTAAGATCATAAGCAGTGAATTGTGGGGGTGTGAGTTATTGTTAGCTCAAGTAACTTAAATTGCTGAATATATTTGATTTATACAAGTGAAATCTGAGCCTAACTATAATGACCCTGCAACCTTTGTTTTTTCAGTGCATTTCTAGGATTGTCTAAATTCAATTTCCTAACTAAAAGGTTCCTGTAACTTCTGTTTTTTTCAGCAAATTTCTAAAGTTTTTAAATTCTCTTTCCTAACTACAACGTCCTTGTAATTTTTCTTTTGTTCAGTGAATTTCTATGTTGTTTTTAATTTTAATTCCTAATTGTAACCTCTAAATTTTGGGAACGGGTGTGAGTGGCTGTGTAGGTTGGTGAGTGGGAGTATGAGTGGCTGTATGGGTCTTTGAGTGGCTGTATGGGTCTGTGAGTGGATGTGGGAGTGGCTGTATAGGTCTGTGAGTGGCTGTATGGGTCTTTGAGTGGCTGTATGGGTCTGTGAGTGGATGTGGGAGTGGCTGTATAGGTCTGTGAGTGGGTGCATGAGTGCCTGTGTGGGTTGGTGAGTGATTGTGTGAGTGCCTGTGTGGGTCTGTAAGTGATGCTATGGGTCTGTAAATGGGTGTGTGAATGGATGTGTGAGTGGCTGTGTGGGTTTGTTAGTGGTGTGTGAGGGCCTATGTGTGGCTGCGAGTGGGTGTGTGAGTGTTGCTATGGGTCTGTGAGTGGATGTGTGAGTGCTGGTTTGAGTCTGTGAGTTGGTGATAAGTGTCTGTGTGGGACTGTGTGTTGATGTGTGAGTACCTGTGTGGGTCTGTGAGTGGATGTGTCAGATTCTGAGTGAGTCTGTGAGTGGGTGAGTGAGTGTGTTAGTGGGTCAGTAAGTGGGTGCGTGAGTGTCTGAGTGGGTCTGTGAATGGGTTTGTGTGTATCTTTGTAGGTCAGTGAGTGGGTGTGTGAGTTAGTCTGTGAATGAGTCTGTGAATGGATGTGTGAGTGTCTGACTGGGCCTGTGAGTCAGTACATAAGTGTCTGAGTGGGTCTATGAGTGGGTGTGAGAGACTCTGAGTGGGTCTGTAAGTGAATGCATGAGTCTCTGAGTAGGTTTGTGAGAGAGTATGAGTGGTTCTGTAAGGGGGTAAATGAGTGGGTGTGAGAGACTCTGAGAGGGTCTATCAGTCAATGCATGAGTCTCTGAGTAGGTTTGTGAGAGAGTATGAGTGGTTCTGTAAGTGGGTGCATGAGTGTCTGAGTGGGTCTGTGAGTTGCTTTACGTGCCTGAGTAGGTCTGTGATAGGGTGATTGAGTGTCTGAATGGGTCTGTGAATGGGTGTGAGAGTGCCTGAGTAGTTCTGTGAGTGGGTGCATGGGTGCCCGAGTGGGTTTGTAAGGGGGTGAGATTTGCTGAGTAGGTCTATGAGTTCATGTGAGAGTGTCTGAGTAGGTCTGTGAGTGAGTGTGTGAGTGGGTCTGTGAATGGGTGTATCAGTGTCTGAGTCTGAGTCCACAGTTTTGCATAAAATATCTACTCATGTGGAGTACTTTCTTTTGGCTAATTTGAGTCTGCTACCTCATTGGGTAGATGTCCAATGCGTATTCTGCACTACGTATGGGTAATGGACCATGAGCAAATGTTTCTAGTGACCTTGAGTCCATTTTGCCGATGTGATTGTTCCTTGTGTGTCTTCATCAAGAAATCTAGGATAACATGAATCCTCCTATAGAGAAGGTAACACGACTACAAAGAGGTAAATCTCCACCAAAAAAGACTAATTCCTATTAGCTATATCAAGTAAGGGCTTCTTTGTTAGGTGGAGATGTCCTGATTTACCAAGGCATGAAGTGCACCTCAACAAAATCGACAGGAAACACACTGGGGTTCTTTTGGTAAGCTGCCCATCATCCTGGCTTAAGGAAAAAATACCTTTTTACACTACTAAGGTGGGCAGGGAGGCCCAACCAATCATTAAAAGGGTAGGGGGCCTGAGCTGATTTAGGTCACAGGGACCCCATCCACCGGGGCCCAGACATAATTCAATGGGGGAGGAGGGCCACATGGCACCCCTCCCTGGGCTGATTTCAGCATAAGAGACCCCATCCCCAGGGTCCAGCCACAATTGATTGGTGAGGGGCACTTAGTAGCCCCCCTCCTGGGCCAAAGTTTGGCCCATGGGACCAAGGGACCAAATGACCCAGAGCCTGGCCGTGTTATGCTTGATGCCCTGGAGCAAACCCAGGACACCTAGTCAGCATCTTTGAGGACCACGGTGGAGCTTGAATGCCGTCCGTGGTCCCTGTTAGTTCCCCCGCCTCCAGCGGTAGCCAGCACTGCTCCCACGCACAGTAAGCTTCTAAACATGCAGCTCCATCTGTGTGGGAGCAATTGTTTCATCTGTTTTCCTGCCTGCATGACTGCGGGCAGGGAAGCAAATGAAAACTCTGCTCCCAGCAAGAGGCAGCGGTTTAACAGCTTCCACTTGCTGGGAGCAAAGTTAGTGTTTGCTCTGACTTGTCGAAGCTGTCCAAGCTCCGGCCAAGTCAGAGCAAACAGCAGTATGCCAGGGGTGGGGACCCTGGGACATAGGGAGCTGGCGATCCCCAGGCCCATTAATGGCTCCAAGAGGTAACATCCAATAAATGAAAGATGACTACTTAAATGCTGTGCCAGGACGTATGTTTATTCTAGTTAATCAAGCATCGGTTCTCTATTGCCCCCCGTCTTAACTTGGGGATGGCATCAATCACATAGTAAGTTAAGCATTTGAGATCATTGCCATGTACTGCTTTAAAATGACGTGCCACCGGGTAGGTGGCATCGTTGTTTACAATTGCTCTCAAGTGCTGAAGGATACGGGCATGTACTTGGAGCTTAGTACTGCCTACATAGTTGAGGCCACAGGTACAAGTAAGAACATAAACCGCATACTCTGTGCGGCAAGTGTAATGCCCCCTTATCTGTTTTTGCGTAGTACTAAATGGAGTGGTATAGTGGGTTCGATTGACTCCGAATTTACAGGCCCTACATGAAGCACATTTGTGGAATCCTTTTTTTGGGTTGTAACCATATACCCCTAGGTATAGATTCTGGGCTGCTTTTAACCAGTTAGTTTCTCATAGACACTGCCCGCCTGAAAGTAATGGTAGGTTTAGTGGGTAGTCTAGGTGCCAAAACTGCGTCAGTTTTGAGTATCGGCCAGTTTTTGTTGACAATCGCCTTTAACTGTCTATGCTGTCTGTTGAAGGTAGTGATAAGGCAAGGTGCTGTAATTTCCTCTTCCCCGATATTGTGTTCCTTTCCATGGGTCCTCATGTGAGCACCCAAAAGAGAATCCCTTGTTCTCAAAGCAGCCTTATCACTTGCCTGCTGAAGAGTAGTGTCACTATACCCTCTGGCCTTGAACCTAGCTAAGCCTTCTGGGTGCATTTGGTGTATTCCTCCTTGGTGCTACATATTCTTTTGAGTCTAAGGAGTTCCCCATAGGGGATACTCCTAATGAGGTGGCTGGGTTGTGAGCTGGTGGCATGTAAGGTGGCATTCCCTGCAGTTGGTTTTCTGTAGAGCGTGGATTCAAGCTGGTTACCTGATACATAAATGTTGGTGTCTAGGAATGCCACCTGTGTTTGACTTATGTGTGCGGTAAACCTAAGGTTGATGTTAGTGTTGTGTAGTTCAGCTATAAATGCTTCTGCACTACCTTGGTCACCCTTCCATACCAAAAACACATCGTCAATGTATCTTAGCCAGTACAATACATGCTCCTCACATACTTTGGCCAAAGTACCCATGAGGACCCGCTCCTCCCACCAGCCTACGTGTAAACACGTATAGCTAAGGGGAGAAGCAGGCTCCCATAGCCACCCCACGTTTATGATAATACAGGTTGTTATCAAACATAAAGAAATTGTTAAATAGGCACCACTTAATCATTTCTAGGAGCATCATGTTGTGATTATACATGGTTAAAGGTCTCTTGTCCAGGTAGTGTTTGACATCGGTTAATCCAGCGTGGTGGTCTATGCTCGTATAGACGATTCAATATCCATCCCCATAAGTAGTAGATTGTCTTCCCATTTAATTTGTTGGATTTTTTCTAAGAAATCACCAGTGTTTCTTATATATGAGGAAAGTGTCTGCACAAAAATTTGCAAAAAATGGTCCACATACTGTGTGATATGTTCGCTCATACCACATATATTTATGTGTGTGTGTGTGTGTGGCATTTGATACTACCAATCCATGTGTCAATTATCAAGAAGAAGTTAACTTAAATATAAAATGAACTAACACATGGCATTGAACCAAAGCCACATAACAAGTAAGGAAGCCTCCTAACTTAACAAGCATTCCCTGCCAAGCAATTCACAACCCTGCACTAAAGCAGAGGATTCAAACGCACACACATCCATGTGCATCATGCACCACAGATGTCCAGAAAAGGTTTAGGGGGCCAATAACCAATATATTACATTACAAAACAATAGATTGGTCTACCCCAAACTTACCAGCCACTATCCAATATAACTCATTTCTAAATAAAACAAAATACAATCCTATCTGCTGACATTGACTTCTCTCAGAGAATCCAGAACCATAAAGGTCCAGATTCTCAGAAAGCTGGACCACTATACGAACAAAAGAATATTTGCTAAGCAAATTTTTGTAATGTAACATAACAAAGCGTAACATAAAATAGCATACCATAACCAAACTAATCGTAGGGTATTAACTTATTGCGGTTGTTCCAATGTTAAAAATCATAACGTGTGCCCATGCCATTGCTGGAACAGAATCTAGGGCCAGATGTACGAAATCGCTTGTTTGCGATTTCCTAATAGCATATACTAGAGATTCGCTATTAGAAAATGGATAACTGTGATGTACAAAAGTGTGTTTGACACTGTTAGCAATTTGCAGTGGCTTGCAAATGGACCTCCCTCATCAATATTCATGAGGCAGGTCGCAATTTGCAACCCGTTGTGAATTGCTACAATCACAGGGATGGTGGCCTGCTTGGGTCAGCAGATCACCATATCTGTTATTGCTTTTTAAATAAAGCAGTTTTATTTTGTAATGCTGCCAGTTTTACTTAAAGGAAAATGGGATGCATTTAAAAAATAAAAATGAAAAGCTACCTGTTCATTTCTTAAGAGCAGGCTGTGGTCCGTGGGACCTCTGTCTGCTCTTACAAAATGTTGGCACCCACATTCACAAAGGGGAAGTGGTCCCTTGGGGACCACTTCCTGTTTAAGAATGGGTTGCCACCAACTTGAAGTTGATGATAACTGTGACTTTTTTGTGACTGCATTCCTGGTCGCAAAACATTCCTGCCTACCAGAGCAACTCGCTATTAGGAAGGGACGCCCTTAACATGGCCCTTCCTAATATTTACTTGCAAAGTAGTGATGGTCCATGCCAAAAAACATTTTACAATTGGACCGTTTGCAAGTTGTAAATTACTTCTTACATCTGGCCCCTAATGTTTACTCAGGAGCTCATGCAACACAATTTTTTCACGTTTTACAAAAATGCAGTCCTTTCAGTAAAACGCACTGCAATCCTAATGTTGAATTTCTACAAATATACTTTAGATTTTCAGTGCACTTAAGTCTCTGTACTTGATGAATCCGTTGTTCAGTGTAATGTAGTTAATGCTTTTCAAGTCAGGACAATTCAGCATGATTACATTCAATGATTTAAACAGTGCATTTAATATGGTCAATTTTGCAATTGTCCCTACTTAATTCCGTTTGAGTTCCTACTTATTAGCGGCTGCCCTGCATCATATGTCAGAGAGAGAGTGGGAACATTCAGACAGAGGGAAAGACATTGGGTACATGTAAAGAAGCATTTACTTTGTTTGTTCTATGTTTAAAAAATATAATAATAATATTTTTAGGTCAATGCTGCCAAAACTGATTTTATTTATCATCAGTTGCAGTAAAAAACAAGATGCTTCAATATACTGATATCATACAAGATATTTCCTATTTTTAGTAATTATATCGCTACTTTTATTACACTGATGGAGAATTAATAAACAATATTATTTGGAAGTCTATTTTAAGATGTCATACAGCGAAGGGGCTGGGTCACTAGGAGACACATAAATCAAAACATGTCCGGCGATCCATGTATCAGGCACTAGGTCAAAGATCTCTTGATTTGCACAAATCTGCACCCTCTCACAAAACCATATTACTTTAAGGAATCCCTGCTCCCAAGCACAGTCGTGCACAACTTAAATGTGTACCAACAACCATCAGAACATTGAGCTCTCTTACAGAGAGTCAGTTTTGGCCACTCTTTATTACAGGGTACTAGTAGTCCTTCTGCACTTTGACAGGTGGCTAAAAGCCCCTGCAAGGGTGCAAACCTGCCACCCTGTAAGTCAGGGGCAGGGCTTGTGAGAGATAGCAGGGCTTTCAGCTCACCATTGCCTTAATATTCCTTTAAGAGCAATAGAAAGGGCATGCTGTAAAGTGGAGCCATAATGCCCCAAGAAACCTATTCCAAACCTTTCAATATACATTAAAAAGAAAGGCTTTAGAATTCACAGCTCGTAAAATGTGGAACAGGTTTTAACGCTGCACACCTTTAGCTCTCGAGCTGGAAATTTACTCTTTGTAGGGGTTTCCAGCTGTCCCTGTGCTCACCATGTAATATTGGCTATTTGCTGGTTGACCACGTGAAGACAGCTAATGTTGGGTAATACCCTGTGGCACCGTTTGAGTTGGCAGGTCTGGGGGTGGCGGCAGCAGTTGAGTTTTCTCACCATTAAGGGGACCAGGGCTGGACAGGCATTTTATTCCACTGGGCATTTCCCTGGTGGGCTGAAGCCCTTGAAAATGTGGTGTTAGCCAACCCAAAATTGTGCCAGCACTTAACATACAAGCGTTGTTGCCCAAATAGACATACTTAAAAATTGGAGATGAAAAATCATTGGTCTATTTAAGGCTTTTTCATTGTAAAATAAACGCTGCACAATCAATGTATGCTTTGTGTGTTATGTATGAAATATAATTTTGAATTTTCAATTGTTGAAATTTGTAATATTTTTCCTGTCACCTTCTATGTCACAAGCATTGTAATTTGTGTTGTATGTGTACATTGTGTATTAGTCCTGTTGTTTATCACTAATTACATATGATATATGATTGCTTTTAATATATCTGATAATATTTTCTAATTCAGTTGAGTTTTTGTCTATGTATATGGTCAGTGTTGTGTTTTGATGAATCATTAATTCATGATCCTACCATTGTGAGGACACAGTGATACAAAAGCGGTCTCTTTTGAGGCAGAACCACTGTCCATATAGCGCAGCACTTAGGAAGAGATCAGCAATGTGATCTTTTTATAGATATGGCACTATCCTGCTTTTTCCTTTCAAACAACATAGTGCAGCAACTGTTGTTGCTGTGCTGCATTACATGACAAAAATAGTAGATTTGCCCCTGTGTTTTTCTCTTCCAATTGGCAAGGATATTGTGTACCCTAGTGTCTTTTTGGATTAGCATTTGCTTGTATTCTTTGAAGGTTGTCACCTGCACTTTTAAACAGGTTGTACCTACTTGATCGTAGATCAATATTTACAAGAACAGAATAAAATAGGTTTTCTTCACTAACTCTTAGTTTGGCATAGCACTAATTTGGTGCCTTTCTTCATGTTGTCAACAATAGGTCATCGTGCAACAAATTTATGCAGAATATTTTTCAAGGCAGGCATGTTTAATTCACCCTCAAGGTAACACTGCTATCTGGAGATGTTAATGGGTCTGATTCATGGAAAAAACAAGCAAAAGTTAGAAATGTACTCCTGCAGAAGTGTAAACTACTTTAGGAAGAAACTTGTTACTTTTATGGAATTCAGAGATAATCCAGGGAAACTACGACAGTCAGAATTTCCCAAGCGTATGGACCCGATTCACAAAGATAAACTTATACCTGAAGTCCAACTTTAGACCTGAAATCTAACTTAAGACATGAAGTCTAACCTTAGACCTGAAGTTTAAGTTTAGACCTCAAGTCTAACTTTAGACTTCAGGTCTAAAATTAGACTTTAGGTGTAAGCTTAGACTTCACGTCTAAACTTAGACTTCACGTCTACGTTTACCTTTTTGAATAAGGCCCCATATGTGGAGGTATTTACATATACAAAATCTAACTCTTTTACATTTTAGGACACTTTGAAACTTGACTTTATGTGGATAAAACATTTCCCTAAAGAAACCCTTACCCTAAATTCCAATACATTTTAAAGGTGCTCCTATACGATTCCTGCCCTGAATACACATCTGCTCCTGCCCCTGGCATTAATTCATTTGCAAATGCAGGTTGTATGGAAACTGCCCACAAATAGTTGGTGTAGTCAGAAATTCTGATTTTGGGAGCATTCATCAACTTACAGAGATGGACGTACACAAGAACACCAAATACCCTACCCGTGAGAGCAGATTTTCTCACTGGGAAGTTAACTCCATCCTGGCAAGCCGGTGTGATTTAGGAATGGGATTCGGAAGGGTATTTTGCCACTCGCAGGTGCCATTATTTGACTTACCTAGATGCACAAATTGGTTTCAGAATTGGACCATATTTGATTTGAAGGTGTATATATTACACCAGCTTCGTATCCTACTTTGGGCATGATTATGAGTTTGGCGGTCTTACCATCATACCGCCATGTCGGCAGTCCCAAAAAGACCGCTGAGCTGGCAGTCTACTAATGGCCATATTAGAATGCATGAAGTCTGAACCATATCCGCTGTTGTAGGAGTGGTTCCCAATCAAAATATATATTAAAAAGACACTCTTCTCTATTCATTTTGAAAGGTAAAACTCAATAAGTAATCATTAACATGAGACAGACGTATTCAAAAACACATTTTATTAGTTAGTACATACTTATATTTGTTCTATAGCACTTTAGTTTTTGTTAATCTCAGGCTCCCAATCTTACAGGTCAAGCAAGTAAACCAAAATCATACATCAAAGCAATCACACACAGTCATTCTAGGCAGAAAATGAAGGAGAAAAGGAAGGAGAAAAGGAACATCCAATCCATACATTAAAAACACTATTCGCAATCCCATATTGACATTAATTCTTTAGCCAATTATCCATCAGCCTAGACATCCATTGGCATGTTTCACAGTAATTATGTTATATATCTACATCAATATAATTTGCTACAAAACATATACCTATATCAATGTCCTCAAAAGGTTATTGCTGACAGTTATATTGGGGAAGGTTACGCCGGTGCGTGTTTCAGTGAGAAGAAACTGAAGATTTGTTGTGCCACATTCATCAGGGTGTTGAGCATAGGACTTAAGCGGTGGCGTAAGCCATCCAGGCGAGAAACAAAACGAGCACTCAGGGATCCCCTTTTATATTTGGCTAAGGTTGTATTTGTGGTGTCAATAAATAGAATGGCTCTCCATTGATTGGAGTGGTTCCAACCTAGGCTGCAGCGAACTGCAATGTTGGCGATTCGTACTTTGACGCCCTCAGGACTGCGGTTTTCTACTGACCAGATTACAATAACACAGCTGTACTGGCGGTCCACTAGCAGCGGTTCCCCGACAGTGGTAGGCTGCAGCTGTATGCTATCAGCAAAGCACCAGAACAGTAACCATTGGATGGATTAAATAAAACACAGCTGATATCCATTGGCCAAGTGGACACACCTGCAAATCCCACAATAAAATACACCCCATCTCAGACCATGATCCTTTGCCTCTACACAGCAACACAGCAGCTCAGAGCAGCATTTTGCATCATATAAGGCTTCCTTTTTTCCCTATCCCATATCACTCTCCAAACACTTTTCTCCTTTCTTTACTAATATCCCTTGATGTTTTTTGTAAGTCATTGTCACTTACTTGAATTTCTAGTTATTTTAGACCCAAAAAATCCATGTTTTTCCGAGGCTGAGTTGTGAATGAAATTATAAGAGTATAGCCACAATTGTTTGGAGCCAAAGTCCAACATACTTCTCTCAGTAGAAACAGAGAAATGTGAGACAGAATAGTCGACAAAGTGAATGCTGTAGGTACCACCCTGCGCACAAAGGAGGGAATTAGGAAGAGATGGCACAGCCTGAGGGTGAAAATCTGTGACCTGGCCTCCAAGCACCACCTGGAGGCCTTTAAGACTGGTGCTGGTTCTCCCGGACCCAAATTACAACTCTTTCTCTGGGAGAAGAAGGCCTACGTCATCCTGCATTGTGAGGGCTTAACAGGACTAGCTGAATAGCTGAGGAAGTGGAGTCTGGTAAGTTACACCTCACTAACTGTAACAGCACTTCAGTGTCCTGTTTGTTCTCATCTCAGCTTTTGCTATTGTGTTCTCTATCTACTTTCCTAACATGCAATACGCAAAGTATCAGAGATGATTGATTGACAGTTTCAATGTGTATTGTTGTATATAAGATCACATGTATCCATCTCCATTACATCCCACAGATTGCACTGCTGCTTGTAAGTGTATTACTATGAAATCATCATTCCAGGACCCATGAAATGTGTCAATATGGAAATGCATGGTCCAGCCCAACTGCATTTTGGCAACATGTATGTTACACTAACCAATTGTTAAGTGTTGGCAAGTCGAGATTGAAATGACTGCTACTGCCACGAGGCCCTGTTTATCTGACTAAAAACTAGATGCACTAGTGAGTTTGCCCATTTTCATTTTTCTCACATGTTCCAACAGATTTCAACTTCTCATGGGCTTCACCATTTGTCAAGTGTTGGCAAGCAGAGTTTGAAATGACTACAACTACCATGTGGCCCTGTTTCTCTAACTCATAACTAGATGAAATAGTGAGTTTGTCCATTTTCATTTGTCTCACATGTTACAACTGATTTCCACTTCTCATGGACTGTACAATCTACATAGAAAGTTCTTATCAGAGATATTTCTGCCTACTTAGCTTGATGTTGTCCTGGTCTCCTCAATTGAAACTATTGATGGCATGAGTAAAATCATACCAAGTGTGTATGTAAAATAATGGTAAAGCATTAAGGTAACTTAGCTGGGTAGAAGTGGCAGGTGACCCATTGACTCTGCACTGCTCCTATAATGACTAATACTAAATATAAAACTAAGTTGTGTGTTCGCCTGTATTGTACACAGCTAGACCTTGCATTTTCAAATAGACATGTTACTTCTCCACTGTGTTCCCTTAAATGTTTTGGAGATGTCATGTTCATTCCTAAATCCAAAATGCAACATATCATCACATCTAATGAGCAGCTCAATTCTGATACATGTATTGAGTGTCTCCAAATGTCTTCATTAACAAGTTCTATACCACAGAAATATATCACAATAATAATCTCGACCACTTTTGTTTTTCCTAGGTCTCTATTTACTGTGGCACAAAACATTTAGATGTAGATACCATAATTCCACAGATAACCATGTTCTCTATTTCTCAACAGGTTTGATTGGATTGGTTGATTGACAGGTCGATCTGGCACAGCACCTGGGCAGAGCTTGGCCACCAAACAGAATCCCACTCCACTCCCGGATGAATCCCTCAAGTGATGACAACACTCCTGGAAATGTGGACGTGGATGACCTTCCTGGCACATCTGGTCAGCCTTGGCAGATGGCATCAGTGAGTCTCACTGCACCCACACCAACACCTCCCACCACAGCTGCAACACCTCAGCCAACCATAGTCTCCCCAACCTGTGTACCTAGCACAGTCAGCAACATCTTGTGCTCCACAGTCCTGGATCCTGAGAACCAACCCAGTAACTGAGGAACCAGGAACCAGTGGGAGGGTGTAGCCTGGGCCAAGGACAGGCCCATGAGACTCGTGGTCATGGGAGGGTAACTGTGGGCCCGCTGAGTGAGGCTACTGGGGTCACTCACACCCAGGCCACCATCAACCAAGTCTTGGGAGCCTATCAGGACTCCCAAGACGTGATGGGCCATATACTAACAGAAATCCGGGAGATGAAGGAGCTGCAGAGGGACAAACACCAGAAGCTGGCCACCCACAACACCAACATGGGCCAGCTCATTAGGGGGCTACAGGAAATCAACACCACCATCTGCAGGGCTTTTCCACCACCATCTACCTCTTTCTGTGGTCCAACCACATCCAGCCCATCTACATATGCTGCAGCCACAGGAAGGGGGGCCTTGTCAGAGGTTAGCAGGTCTTCAGACACCTCTGTCTCAGCAGCAGCAGATCCCTTCTTTCCCCTGCAAGAGGGGACATCCACTCAAAATTCCAGAAGGTGTGGATGGCACGACCTTCACCGCCACCAGTAAGAAACCTCACTCCTAATTTTTTCCAGTGTGTGCAACACATTCACTTTGTGGACTATTTCTGGACACTTTTCCTTTTCTGATGGGAGTAGTATTTTGGCCTTTGGACTTCAAACAACTTGGCATCTACAACCATGGTTTCATTCACCATGACTGACTTCTTCACTTTTGGTTTTCCCTTTTCTGTTTTGCACAATGTTTATTTTCTCCTTGTTCACTGCAATAAATACACTAGTCACAAACCCATTGCTTGATCTAATATCTCTCACATCTATCAATGTATATCTGTACTGCCATATAAACTTCACAATGCCAAAACTAGCTACTTGTGTAAGCATGGATATGTTTCATGTACATAATGTTTATCTCAGGATCACAACCATGGCACACCAACATATACATACAAGTGTCTGGTCTAATACCATTTTTATTCAATTTTTCCAATCATAGGCTGCCATGATGTCAGAAAAATAGCAACTCATACATGACTCAATAATTCTGTGTCAGTGACCACATTTTCAGGTGCTGTCCTTAACAACATTGAAGGAGTGGATACATCTGACAATTTCCTATTGAATAGGTAAAATAAAATTGGTCTATGTCCTCAGCTGGAGTCATTTCACGTAGCTCGCAAAATGAATCCCACATAATTTAAAACAATCAACAGACACACGGCAGTACAACAGTTTCTGATCAAAAGGTCCTTCCAATCCAGTGCAGCATCATCCGGTGTTATGTCATAAGCAAATGTCAGTGATGTGCTACAAACACTTTGGCCTACAATTGAGAGACACATCAACAGCTACATACAGTTTCTATACAATGAGTATTTAGTCAATGTGAAGAGAAACTAGAATGCTTTGGGCCCACAAGAACAGTTTGTTAGAGTACATGATGACACACATATTGCACTAGGACCACCACACAACAAGGAACAAGTCTAATGGATTCCTCATAACTTCCATTCTATAGCTGAGCAAGCTGTCATGGTATAGAATTTGTACACACAAAGTCTGCGACAGTCATTCCCAGGCTCGATCCATGTCCACTTTGAATGTCCAAACAGCATCATATACCTGCTTATGTCACAGCTGTGAAATGTCCAAGTGAAGATGACATGGTGAAGATACCTAAAACAGATAAAAATGCTATGAAATCATATATATGACAAAATTCACATAGTCAACTCCTAGAGTATGCAGTCCATGACAAAAATCTAAGCTAAACAAAGCTACACCAACAAAGTGAGCGTGCGTCAAAACCATCCTCCACAAACACCTTTTGCCTGATTTTGCCAGAGCTTTAGCTTCTTTTTATTTCCCCTAAACATACTGCTCACATCATCACAACAAGAGTTGCTTTAATAGTCAAAATCATGACATATCACAACATACTTATACTCATAAGAAAATGTTGTCGATGAGATCTTGATGCAGGTCAGCCTCTTTCTCTTCCCTGCTCGCAGATCGGATCACTCCCCACACCGCACGGCTCCTCCTGAGTGTGTGTCTCCTCTCCTCCCGCTGCCGCAGCCATAGTGAGTACGCCCCTGGTGTGCCCCCTGTGCTGCCTGCACTGTGTTTGCTGAATCAATAGTATTTTTCACTGTTTGTTCCTTTTGCCCTAACTTGTGCTTGTTTTCAGTCCCTGTTGCGCTCCTTGCGCTCCAGCCTTCTCGCTCCTTCCCTCCCCTGATCCCCGCTTCCCGCCGCTGCCCCCCTGCGGCCCCGCCCACTTTTCCTCTCTGTTTCCCGCTTCCCTGCTGCATACCCCTGCAGCCCGCCAACCTTTGCCTTCTGTACCCACCCATTGGCCTCCCCGCTCCCGCCTCCCATCTGCTCCTCCCTCCCACTCCTCCTTTTATGGAGGACGCCACGTGGAAATGGGTGTGACTCTGACCTGCTCGCAGATCGGAACACTCCCCACGCCGCACGGCTCCTCCTGAGTGTGTGTCTCCTCTCCTCCCGCTGCTGCCGCCGTAGTGAGTATGCCCCTGGTGTGCCCCCTGTGCTGCCTGCACTGTGTTTGCCGAATCAATAGTATTTTTCAGTTTGTTCCTTTTGCCCTAACTTGTGCTTGTTTTCAGTCCCTGTTGCGCTCCTTGACTCCAGCCTTCTCGCTCCTTGCCTCCCCTGATCCCTGCTTCCCGCCGCTGCCCCCCTGCGGCCCGCCCACTTTTTCTTTTTTTTCCCGCTTCCCGGCCGCTGCCCCCCTGCGGCCCCGCCCACCTTTGCCTTCTGTACCCACCCATTGGCCTCCCCGCTCCCGCCTCCCAGCTGCTCCTCCCTCCCACTTAGCCTTTTATGGAGGACACCGCGTGGAAGTGCAGCGGACGGGTGCAGCGTGTGCGCCGCTGGCGCGCTGATGGCGCGCCAAAGGCAAGCCCGTCTGCGCGCGTCTGCGCCTGGACCACGCCCAGAGCCAGGACCGCTGGATACCGCGCCCCCCACTATGCCAGACTGCGATACGACACCAACACCCTCTTCGCTCTCAACACCGGCCGAGACCGCTGCTGCTTCCAGGCCACCCCGAAACGGACCCATGGACCCTTCTCCTGCCACACCTGCAACTTCTCCTGTGACAGAACCACCAAGCATCCAAGGACCGGACCCAACCACCCCCGCTGCATACTCCTGAACACCCGCTCCGCATGCAAACATGCCATCTGGGACCTCCTCGACACTACGGCTCCAGACGTAGCCTTCCTGACCGAAACCTGGTGGAACGACTCCTCGGCACCGGACATCGCCATAGCCATCCCAGACGGATACAAGATATCCCGCAAAGACCGCACCCATGGAATCGGAGGAGGAATAGCCATCGTCCACAAATCCACACTTCAGGTCCACACCATCGCAGACGCCCCTCTCAACTCCACCGAACACCTCCACTTCCGGATCCACACCGACCCCAACACCACCCTCAGAGGAACACTCGTTTACAGACCTCCAGGACCCAGGGCCCCATTCAACGACACCATCGCCGACCTCACCAGCACCCATGCACTCCCCTCCATGGACTACATCCTCCCCGGGCACCTAAACTACCATCTCGAGTACAACAACGACACCAACACTGCCACCTTGATTCGACAACCTCGCCGACCTCAGATTTCGACAACTCGTCACCGTACCCACCCACGCCGCCGGCCACACGCTCTACCCCATCTTCTCCATAAGAACCCACGTCGCCTTCAACCACACCACCGAACTCCACTGGACCGACCACCGCTGCATCCACTTCACATTCAAGAAGGCAACCACGCACCACTGCACCCAACAGCTGCCCCGTCACTGCTGGGGCAAAGTCACCGAGGATAAGCTAACCTCAGCCCTCGCCCTGAACCCACCCAGCAACCCCACCGACCCAGACGCCGCCGCCCGGAACCTCAGACAATGGATCGAAGACTGCGCCAACACTCTTGCCCCGCTTAAGAAACCTCCCATCAACCACCCCGTCAAGAAAGCCGCCTGGTACACCGAGGAACTCCAGGCCTCCAAACGCGCATGCCGGAAGCTAGAAAAAGCATGGCTCCATGACCGCACATCTGACAACCACACTGCCCTCAAAGACGCCACTCGCAGACATCACCAACTCATCAGAACAGCCAAAAGGTCCTCCTTCAAAACCCACCTCGACAACAACGCACACGACTGCAAAGAACACTTTACCATCGTGAAAGAACTCTCCAACCCCAGCGCCAACACCAACGACATCCCGCCCTCACAAGAACTGTGCGACTCCCTGGCCACCTTCTTTCACCGCAAAATCATCGACATCCATGACAGTTTCAACGTGTCGTCCGGCCGGGCCATGGCAGACCCCATCCCGAACAACACCAACCTGCTAACCTCCTGGGCCCACGTTAGCGACACTGACACACGCAAGACTATGAACTCCATCCACTCAGGATCGCCACCAGACCCCTGCCCTCACCACGTGTTCAACAAAGCAGACGCTACCATCGCACCCCAACTACAGAAGGTCATCAACATCTCCTTTGACTCAGCGACATTCCCGGAAAGCTGGAAACACGCCGAAATCAACGCCCTCCTCAAGAAGCCCAAGGCGGACCCGAAAGACCTCAAGAACTACAGGCTCATCCCTCTGCTCCCCTTCCCAGCGAAAGTCATCGAGATGATCGCCAACATACAGCTGACCCGCCACCTCGAAGATAACAATCTTCTAGATCCGTCGCAATCCGGATTCAGATGGAACCACAGCACCGAGACAGCCCTCATCGCCGCCACAGACGACATCCGACACCAACTAGACAATGGCGAAACTTCTGCCCTCATCCTCCTGGACCTATCAGCCGCCTTCGACACAGTCTGCCACCGCACACTAAGAACACGCCTCCAAGAAGCCGGAATTTGGGACAAAGCACTGGACTGGACCTCCTCCTTTCTCACTGGCAGAACCCAGAGAGTCCGCCTCCCACCCTACAGAGCCGAAGCAACCGACCTCTTCTGCGGCGTTCCCCAGGGCTCATCCCTCAGCCCGACACTATTCAACATCTACATGGCCCCCCTCGCACAAGTGGCCCGCCAACACGACCTGAACATCATCTCCTACGCCGACGATACCCAGCTCATCCTCTCCCTCACCAAGGACCCGCACACCGCCAAAACCAACCTACAAGAGGGTATGAAGGCTGTCGCCGAGTGGATGAGGAATTGCCGCCTGAAGCTGAGTTCAGATAAGACGGAAGTCCTCATCCTCGGCCCTACCCCCTCCGCCTGGGATGACTCCTGGTGGCCAACTACGCTAGGAACATCACCGACACCCACAGACCACGCACGCAACTTGGGATTCATTCTCGACTCCTCCCTCTCCATGTCCAAGCAGGTCAACGCCGTCTCCTCCTCCTGCTTCAACACCCTCCGCATGCTTCGCAGGATCTACAAGTGGATCCCGATCGAAACCAGAAGAACGGTGACCCAAGCCCTCGTCAGCAGCCGGCTGGACTACGGCAACGCACTATACGCTGGAATCCCAACCAAACACCTACAGCGACTACAACGCATCCAGAACGCCTCAGCCCGCCTGATCCTCAACCTCCCACGTCACAGCCACATCACCCCCCACCTAAGAGACCTGCACTGGCTCCCCATCAACAAGAGGATCACCTTCAAACTCCTCACCCACGCACACAAAGCACTCCATAACTCCGGACCAACATACTTGAACAGCAGACTCAACTTCTACACCACCACCCGCCAGCTCCGCTCCGCAAGCATCGCCCTCGCCGCCGTCCCCCGAATCCAATGCACCACCGCCGGAGGCAGATCCATCACCTACATCGCGGCCAAGACCTGGAACTCCCTCCCCACCCACCTGCGACAGACCCAGGACCTGCTCACCTTCAGGAGGCTCCTCAAGACCTGGCTCTTCGAGCAGTAGCAGCGGACCCCACCCCTCCCTTCAGCACCTTGAGACCCTCACGGGTGTGTAGCGCACTTTATAAATACTGTGATTGATTGATTGATTGTTTCCCCACTATCATCATCATTTGGCATTTCAGGATTCACCCATGGCACTTCATGGTCTCCATCCTCTGTGATATGAGGGATGTTCTGTCACAGGGCGATGTTGTGTATCATGCAGCAGGCCATGGTGATTTGACACACCTTCCCGGATGAGTAGAGGAGTGCTCCCCCAATCTTGTCCAGGCATCTGAACATGGTCTTCAGGAGCACCAAAGCTCACTACACTGTCTGCGGTGTTCTTCCATGGGTTTCATTGAAGTGGACTTCCCCTGTCGTAGTTGGATTCCTCGGCTTTGCCAACAACCATGGAGGTTGGGATAGGCTGAGTTTCTTAGATAGAAGACAGACGTAGGTGCAACAATATGTTACACTCTTTCTGATCATACTACCTGACATCACCCATACAAAGTTAGGACACATCATATTTACTAACAAGTAGTTGTGACAACAGCTGGGATATGGTGCTGTTCCGTGGTACAAAGGAATCATGGGTTGACTCTGGGAACCGTGCACAGAAGTTTGAAATCCAGTAAGCAGACAACTTGCAAGTTGACAGAATGGAAGTGCTTCCTGTTCTGATCAACATGTTTTCTGGCTTGGGTTGGCACTGAACCAAGATGGATGCCATCAACGGCTCCAACCTCAGGTGGGATGCAACCAAATCCATAGAAATCCCCCTTCACATTGGCTAAATCCCCATTTCTGGGGAACTGGATATAGCTGTTAATGTGTTTCATCATTCCTGAAAAGCACTTATTGTAGCACACCACTGAAAATTGGTAGTGACATACCACCAGATATAACCATAGTGTACTGGAAGGAACCTGAGGCCAGAAAATGCAATGCAGCCATCACTCTCACAGTAGGTGGAATACATGTGGGATTAGTATTTTGAGGAAGGAGATAAGGCTCCATCTGATGAGATGTATCCTGTATTATTTGTCTATTTAAATAAAACATCTTGATGATATACCTTTCTTCCATGGTCTGAGCATCTGGATATGGGTAGAACACTGGAGGCTGTCTCCCCCTTGCTCTCCCAGGGTACCTATGTGTGGAGTGTGAACAATTTTAAAACATTGTTGGCAGTGTCTAGAGTAACATATATGTAGAGTAAGTCAAAAGTACTGTGAGAAAACATAACTGGTTCAGAAAACATTGCACATAATTCACATAATATTTGTCTACTGTCCAACATCCACTTATAATACCCATTGTGGTCTAAACATGTGTCTGTAAAAGAAATATACACATTATACAGTCACAAATGTATCATGAGTACCCTAATATTATGAAGTTTTAATTGTACTCCTATAATGCCATCACTGTCTGTTTACCATGCACTGTGGTAATATAGAATTTATACACATTAAAACAAAACTACACTGATGTGTGTGCAAAGTTAATTATAGAGTCATGGAGTAATACATCATATAAACATGTTACAACACATATGTGCTGGTGGTGGCACATTTAACATTCACCAATACGGTAGTTCCACCTGCTAAAATGGTGGATGCCTGACCTTGCATATAGGACATTCTCAATCTCCCACTGCCGGCGGAAGTCGAACGCGCGGTGGGTGGTTTCATCCACAGCAGACACAGTCATTGTCCAACATTGGTGATTGTGATGGTCGCGGCCTAATGGCTATGTCTGTCTCCGCTGGTGACCACGTACACCGCCTACATGTATGCCACGGTTTGAAAAATAACTCACTTGCCTTCTGGCACTGATGCTGTCGTTTTAGCTGCTGTTTTCCACCTCTAGAAGCAATCATGCCAGGCCAAGTAGGAGTGAAGGTCCCTGACTTCTCTCCAGAGGAGCTTCAGAAACTTGTAGAAGAGGTCCTTCCCCTGAATGGCCAGCTCAATGGCTCACCAGATGAGCAGGTAAACATCTCACATAGATTTTTAAGTGTGTTAATCTCTGTTCTTTCCATTCCCTCAGGTTACAATGTGCCTCTGATTCCCAGAGTGAATGCTGATTACTGTTGTAACATTTTGTGGTCCCTACATAGGACATCATGTAATGGATTGTATATCTAGTGTACTTTGCGTACTTGACATCAACAATGTGATGTGTGTTGTGTGATAAGCCATATATCTTACTTGTGTTGCATGCACATATCTATGCATGTCTATTTTTCATGGTACCTATAATATATTTGCTATCAGATCAGGGTAATTGTGCAAAGAAATGTATAGGCTTTACAGTATGTCCTGTATATGTATATTGCAAGAAGCAGTTGTGGATGAGGTTAGTTATGTGTACAGTCCCACATATCACTCAGCCCAGATCAGGGCTCACCAAACTGTGTCTGGCAGCTAGCTTTACCTCACAGACCCCTTCAGAGTGCCACACAACCTGGACGGCACTTATTGGACGGCCACAAAATGTATTGTTATGCACTGAATTGTCATGTTTATATGGGATCAGTATGCTCAGCCTGCATAGAGCAAGGCCTAACAATGAGTTTGCCCGGTCTGGGCCAGGCTTGGGCAGAATTACTGTGGCAATACAACTGATGCACAGAGTAATCTCCCTGTAGGCCTGCAGATCCTTGCATGTGTTCAAAATGAGTTTTCTGAACCAATAGTAGCCCTGATTACTTTTACATGGACTACATTTGGAATGTTGACTGAGGTAACCCGATGCTGATACTTATTTCCATTGACCCACATTGTCAAAGTGTGTCATTTACTTATGACCTGACCCTTACTCCCATAAGTCTGTTGTCACTTTTCCATAAGTAATGCTTGCATTGTGCAGGCCTATTTCACATGTGACGCATTAATAGTGCAGAGAGTTGGTTACTTCAGAAGTGATTTTGATATGTGAATCACCAGCTTTGATTCAATCAACTAATCA